>NW_023010162.1:0-38209 GCF_902201215.1 Prunus dulcis
AGACTCCCGCTAAACCCTAAATCCCAAAATTTTGGCGGCCAAAATGTGTTTTGCGCGACGAAGCCAGTTATTTCCGTCGCGCAAGGTTTATTAATGCCATTTTGCGTGACGATATATCCGTCACACAAGATTCATTAATGCCATTTTGCGCGACGGATTTTATTATTCGTCGCGCAAAGTCGAATAAATCTGCAGAAACGACCCGAGCCTCCTTCTTCCCCATTTCTGGTTTTCCTCCTCCGCAATCCCATCTCTCTCCGCCGCCACCTCCGCCCTCTCTCTTCGTTCGTACCTCAGCCACCTCCCTGCCGTCACCTCAGCCTCCTCCCTGCCGTCGCGTATTTTCGGTTTTTCCCGATTCTTCGCCGCCAATTTCTCTCTCCTCCGGCCACCATTTCCAATGCCTGAGGTATGATTTCTCGACTATTTTTTGTGCTCTAGCTGATGGTTGGTTAGGATTTACTGAATTTTCGCTGTAGGAAATACGAATTAAAACCTAGGTTTTGGCCGGTTTGGGAATGTCAAATCCGGCCACTTCCGGCCATTTTTCGGGGTAGGTTCGAGAACAAAAGTGGCTCCAATTAATGTTTTCAACCTAGGGTAGGAACCTTGGCCCTTAGTTTTTAGAATTTTCTGGTGAATTTTATCGCTTTGGATACCCACGCGCTGCGCGTGTGGTGGCGGGTGGGATACTGTGGCAGTGGGGCATTGGGTCCCGGAGCAATCCCCTGTTTGTCACGAGCGCGTAGGTTTGCTCGGATTTGAATTTGGTTGCCGTTTGAGTCTTGATCGGATTTCGCCTATTGTGCGATTTCCGGGTTTGATATGTTCGGACCGTTGGATCGAACTGAAACTCACGTAGTTGTACCTTTGTGTTTCTAGGATCGTTTAGGATTCGACCGATCGTTGATCGGAGTCCCAGATACTCCGAAATTCCAAACCCTAGGTCATGCTATGCTTTTAATTAATTAGTTTAAATTCTGAATGAAATTATATGTGCAGATGTCAGACTTGATTAGGCGTGGTAGGTCGATGACGACTGCACCGAGTTCGGATCCCCCGGCTCAGTCGGCATCTGCTGCCACTGCTCCAGCTTTGCTGGACCACGTGGTGGTTGGTCCCGGGGCGTCCCAGGTGCCTGCGTCATCTGCGTCATCCGTCGCGCAGCCAGCTAGTGCTAGGCGGCGGCACCGGCCCACCGACACCATCGACACGCCATCGACCGACGGTACTGGTGCCTCGGGATCACAGCCAGGTATAACTACACTTTTGTATTGTTAATTTTATATTGAAATTTGACAATGTTTTTTTTATTTAACATTAATACCTTATTTCTTTGCAGCGAAGAAGAACACCCGGGGACCGTGTCGTCAGCTGAAGACGGCGAAGGTCACCCGGGTGACCAACAGTCGTATTAGCATCGGATACGACGAGCGCCATCGGGCTGCACCGGCGGCGGAGTTGCATAGCTCCTTGGCCCACGACATTGGCCACGTCGTGCGGACCCATTGCCCGATGCAATGGAAGTCTTGGAGGGTCATGCCTGACGAGATCAAAGCGGAGGTTCGCGGCCAGTTGTCGGTATGTACCTTACATTTTCATTATTTTTCTTTAAAATTGTGTATATTTCTATTACTTAACGTATCTAATTAATTGATTGCAGGCGAACTATAACTTGGAGGATCTCGACGAAGAGTCGTTGACGTACGTCAACAGACTCTTCGCTGAGAGGTACAAGCAGTGGAAAAGCGACTTGCACCACCATTTTCAGGCCTATGATGATCCGCAAGTCGCTCTTCAGGAGGGTTGCCCGAAGGAGCTTGAGGGGCGGGAGGATAGTTGGGAGTGGCTCTGCGCTCATTTTCAAGCGCCCGAATTTTTGGTATTTTTTTAATTATATTTGTTTAATTATTACTTATTACTTATTAATGTTTATTTTATTTTTTTATTTCATTATTATTTAATTTTTTTATATTTTAACTAATACGTTTCATTTTTTGTATAACAGAATAAAGCCCAAGTGAATAAGGGTAATAGGAAGAAGAAGACCCTTCTCCACCATTCCGGCTCCAGACCCTTTTTGTATAGGATGGATGCACGGCGTCGGGTAATAATCACAAAATTTTTATTTCATTTTTAATGTCATTTTTATTAATTTATTTTTTTCATACTAATATTTTTCTTCTCTTGTTCAATTTAGGAGGGGTCCAAGTTCCCAGAGATCGGCGTCTTTGGTGACGTTTATGTTCGACCCGGGAATGAGTTGGCCGAGTCCCTTCATGTAAGTATTATTTAATTTTAATTCTTATATTACGCATTCAATTTATATGCATGTTTTAATTTATATTTTATGTTATGTTCAACAGACGACGATGGTGGAGAGAAGCCAGTTGGTTCTTCAGGAGTCCGCCTCCCAGCTTCCTCCCGAGACTCCGATCGAGTCTGTGGCTCCTCCACAGGATGCTGGATTTCAGATCTTGACGGAGACGTTGGATCAGACTCTCGGGAGGAGGCGGGGGACATATTGTCGAGGGATGGGGAATGCCCGGCGGAGGGAACCTAGACCTCGTTCATCGGCGCAGTCAAACAGTCAGGTCACTGCTTTCACAGCACAGGTGGCCACTCTTGAGAACAAGTTGTCGGCCATTCTGCAGTCCCTCGCACAGTCCGGCATTCCAGTCCCGCATTTTGATGCGCCGACCTCCGAGCCCGTCCATCCCGAGCATCCCCACCAGACCACTACCCCGGTGAACGCCCAGACCTCCGACCCGCATACTGGCGACGACTCGGTTGATTTTGATTCATTATTTGATTAGTGTATTTATTTTCATCATAAACATTTATTTTATTTGTAATACATTTATTTTATTTTATAACAAAATTTTATTCTAATTTATTTTTATTGCAATTTCATTGTTTAATCAATAAAAAAAAACCAATTTTATTTAAAATAAAAATAAAAAAATTACAAAAAATAAAAAAAAATAAAAAAAAATATAATATTATTTTTGCGCGACGGCAAATGTTTCGTTGCGCAAACCCACAGTAACAAAAAAAAATAAAAATTCAACTTTTTTATTATTTTTAATTCTTGCGAGACGAATTCCTGCGTCTCGCAAACAAGTTCGTCGCGCTTCCCCTCACGCGCGACGACAGACGTTTCGTCGCGCAAATATATGAGCGACGAAAACTTTCTCATCGCGCGAATGGTACATCTACGTCTCCCTAACAAGTTTTGGGCGACGCATTTTTTTTCGTCGCTCTATTCGTTTCGTCGCGCAAATATAAGTGCGCCGAATAAATGTTCGTCGCGCAAATTTTATGCGACGAACAGTTGTTTCGTCTCCATACCGTTGGTGCAACGATGGTTTACACGTCGCACATTTTTGCGCGACGAAGGGTTTAATCTCGTCGCGCAAAGGCTTTTTTCACGATCTTCGCGCGACGGATTGTGCGCGACGAATTTTTTGTCGCGCTGTAGTTAGTGCGACTAAATGGGACTTTGCGCGACGTTCTGTTATTCGTCGCGCAAAGGGTAAAATGTAGTAGTGTCAAAAGCTTGATCTCAAATATTATTTTAATATTTTTTTAGACATGGACCCCACCATCATTTACTCTCTTTTAAAACTTTATGCATCATATAGCTCCCATATGTTTTTAAAAATATAACCAGCCTCTCCGTATGCGCTTCCACGCCTGCAAGATGCTTTTTTTAAAAAAATTTAAATTTATTTTAGAATTAAAAAAGATAATGGGTAGTTGTGTTCCATAAAAATATGATCCATTATCTGATTTTTTTCTTTTAATTTTAATTTTTTAAATATGAAAAAGTGTGAATTTACCATATTATCCTTATTTAATTAATAATTTCAATTCTTAATGTTTACATTTACCAATGGCATTTTCTGGTATTTTGAATGTTTCACCATTCTCTGTCTTTTGCTTTATATATATGTAACACCCCGACCCTAATTTATTTATCCAATTAAATTATTAAATTAATTTAAATATGAATTTACGAATTTACCCTTGGTGTAGAGGTATTTTGGTCATTTTCTTATCCGGAGAATTTTAGGGTAACAAGTGGTATTTTAAGGTAGATTGTACTACGATGAGTCTATAGACACGTAATGGGCTCAAATCGGAACTGTACCGAAGAAGTTACAATCAAAAGAAACTCAGTGGCACAATCGTAATTATTTTGAAATGGGATTTTTATTAAAACCTGATTCTCTCTCTCTCTCTCTCTCCTCGTGACGACAGCCACAGCCGTCCACGTTTTGGCTGGCCGTAATCTCGTCTGGCCACCAAAGCTGACGGGGCCGGTACCAAAATGAACGAGCCACCGTCCTCTTCCAGACCCAGCCCTTCGCCGCCTCGATCTGCAGCCGTAGTCGACGAAAAAAGCTGAGAAATGGCCAATTTTTTGCTCGATTTTCGTCGGCTTCGTTTGCTGTCGTCCAGCCACTAATTACGGCAAGTGAGGAACAATTTCTCACCTTTAGTCTTTCATCAATTTTGAGCCTAGGTAGCTTGATTCTCGAATTGGATTTCGGCCGGTTTTGGGATCCTAATTCCGGCCACTTCCGTTCATTGTTTGGGGTAGGCCCAACAACAAAAGTGACACCAAATAGGGTGTTACACCTAGGGTAGGAGTCTTGAGCCCTGATTTTGAGATTTCCCGGTGAAGTGTTATCGCTTTGGACACCCACGTGCTGCCAGCGCGTGTGGCGGTGCATGGGCACTGTAGAAAAAGGGCATTGTGTCCCGTTGTGATCTCCTAGTCCTCACGAGCATGTAGATGTGCTCGGATTTCAATTCAGATACCGTTTGAGTATCGAACGGATTTCGCCTATTGTACGATATCCGGGTTCGGTAGGTTTGAACTGTTGGAGCATCTTGATTTTAATATATTTTGATGTAGGAAATTCCTGTTTCACATAGGATTCGACGGATCGTTAAACGGAGTCCTGGATACTCCGGAAATACCAAACCTATGGCTAGGTTTATAGTAACCATCTGATCGTACGATCGTGAGCGATCAGACCGTCCGATTTGGACCAGACTTGCAAGACGTGTATCCTAAACCTTGTGGAACCCATAGGAACCTTCGGATCGTAAAATGGAGGTCATGGGCTCGTGGGCCCAGTTGACCAATTTGGGTAGTTTGACCTCTCGGTTGACCATGAGTCTTCCAAGGTAGTTTCACCCTTCGAGGAGTACTAGAATGACCCTACTAACGAGTCTCGACCGTTTTTTGAGTTATGTTGACCAAGTTGGGATTTTGAGAATGTTTACTTATGTTTGGCTATGTGTGGGGTACTTGGATTGTTGTTGTGAGGTTGTGGAAAGAAATGAGTTTAGAATGTCAGTTTGAAGTGCTATTAGCACTACCTTAGGTACCTCACCTGACAGGACCCAACCCAAATTCCACTTTGGAATCCGAGCCAAACCCTGTGCGTGTTCGACACTTGGTGGGTGCCGGGCACAATGACTAAATTGCCCTTCTAGTTGAAATTCAAGTTTATTACAAGTTCAACTTCTACCGAAAATTTGGCAAAGTCTCCCCTGTAATTTGAACATTTCCCAGAATTTCCACCTATCAAAAGCATAAATATACACCCAACTGCCAGCATGCAATCAATCTACATCCAGACTATTCAACTGAACTAAACGGCCTCAAGCTATACAGAAAGTCCTAGGGCAATTCATTAGAGCAACTAATTCAAGAATTTACAACAGCACAGTTTGATTTCAAAAGAAAATCCTACAAAGAGAGAGAGAGAGTGAAGCGGAGTATGGAATCTGCCCGGTGGTGGCGCTCTGGTGCACGTCTAAAGCCTGGGGGCGCAAAACATTAAAAATGTGAGTGGACCAAAAATAAAGTTTAGAAAAATACATAGGAACATACTAACCCCACAGTAAAAACAATTATGCAAAACTAAATCATTCTCTTCTTTTTATTCGTACTGAAATCAATGCATTCATATATTTATATACGTATATGCGAATCATACTCATGGTCGATAAAACTCTCTTCAAAGCATTGAAATCAATTTAAAACTACCACTTATGTGTACCCCTTTATTTCCGTCAATTCCTGATATCCGTCAGTTCCTTGTATGCCGAAAATTCCTGATATCTGTCAATTCTTCGTGTCACAATTTGTGACACGTCCTTGCAGGTCTCGGTAATACAAGGTCGACCCGAGCCGCAATCTCGTAGGATTCAGAAGACCTTAGTCAACCTAATCCGCATTCTTACTTCCACGGTCCAGGCGTCCCTGAAACTCTTGGGGCAACTGTCAAGCGCGCTGACTAAACCGAAGGCAACTATTATGTCCGTGGACATTATCATAACCGAAGGCAACAATTTATTCTGTAGGCAACATTCATTCCGAAGGCAACCTTGGGTACATAAGGTGGTTTTTAAAACAAATATACTATTTCTGAAAAAGATTAGCATTTATAAAACTATTCTCAATTACCCTAACATCCTGCTGCCATTCAATCCGATAACTATCTAAATTATGACTTTCCATATCCTTTAGCGTATTCAACTAGGCAGCATATAAATACAGATATTTAACTTCAACAAATCATGCTAGGAAAGCCATAATCAATAAAACTTATTCAAGATCAAATAAGGAAATTCAATTGCATAAAAATCATTTATAAAACAAAAGCCCACTCACTCGTGGTCCGAGCTAGCTGGACCTCCTGAAGGTCCCTCCTGTGAGTCCACCTGGCCCCAGGTGCCTTGGCTCTACGATCAATTTCACCATTAAAGCCCGGCCGGAATTAATTGGAAAAGACCATGAACAGTGCTGTTTTTGTACAGTTAGTTTGGGCTCTCGGTTTTGGCTCTGTTTTCGATCTATTTTCTGGCCGATTCGCTTGGAATTTAGTCTGGATATAGATATGTATGGGAAGAGGAGAGAGAGGCAAAGAGTTTGCAAGTTGTGGCACTCGATTCGGTGGCCAGACGGAGGAGAAAAGCCAGTTTCAAAATGGCTGTTCGTGAGGCTCGCGAAGGAGAAGAAAAATCTGGGTTTAAAAAATTCTGAACTTCAAAAAATTTACGATTGTGCCACTGAACTTCTTTTGATCGTAACTTCTTCGTTACAACTCTGATTTGAGTCCACTACGTGTCTACGGACTCATCCCAACGTGCTCTATGGAACTATACAATTGAAATCCCCAAATTCCTTCTCAAGCGAAAAGTCAACATTCTCCAATAAACTATTCTACGGGCAAAATTTTCTTTCCCTCTAATAAATTAATATTAAATATTATTTAAGAACCGGGTTGTTACATCACCGGTTACAGAGTATAGGCTTGAGAGTTTTTTTGTCCACGCTGTGAATATATTTTTGGAACAATTGAATTAAGGAAGGAAATACCATTTTAAAATATGGTTATAAGGGTTTCGAACTCCACCATCATACGTACCTTCCCTAGTTACTATACACACACGTGCCGTGTTTCTGGCATGTGGGATTTCTTGGTCATGGATCCTGGAATTGTTGGATGCCGAAAAATTGTGGTTATGGTTTGAATATGTTGGCACGCGGACGCCCGTGAGCAGGGGTTCGTGGAGGTTTGGAATATGTTGGCACTTGGATGCCCTTGATCAGGGGTTCGAGGACCCTTAACATGGTAGTTTGAGCGCATAAGACTTGTCACAGACATATGAGTCTTGAGGGTCTCAGTTGTAAGTGCTGGCTGAGAGTTCGTCCCCCAGTTGGACTGCTCGTTCCCTAGCCGCATGGTTGTTCTCTATGTGGTCTAGTTAAACGATCCCCAGTTGGATTGTTTCCCCCAGTACATGATGTGCATCATCATATGTACCTTCCCTTGGATACTTGGATACATGGATATGGACATACCTTAATGGGGTGTTACCGTAGACCCTTGATTGGGTATTCTGTGCATGTAGGACTTGACACAGGCGTACGAGTCTTGAGGGTCTCGGCTGTATGTGCTGGCGGAGAGTTAGTCCCCCTGTTGGACGGCTCATTCCCTAACCACATGGTTGTTGAGGACTCCTCCATGTGGTCTAGACAAACGATCCCTAGATTGGATTGTTTTCCCCTGTACATGATGATGGTGAGAGGTGGGTATGGTTTTATATATATAAATATATGAACACGCATATACATAGGTATATGTGGATTTGTTTCTGGATTGAGATCCGTCAGGCTGTGCTTTGTGATTACCCTGCACTGGTTGGAATGTCCGAGTCCCGGATTGGAAAGCGTTGTTTTGCAACATATGCCTTGGATACGGGGTGGTTGCGCGGAAAGAATTGATAAAAGAAAGGAAATCATAAAGTGTTCGGGGGTTGCCTTGTTGAATTTGACATAATAAGAAATCTAAAGTTGTTCGTTGATTTTATTTAAAAGGGAAATTGTATATTACCGGAGTTGTGATGTTTGATGGAAGAACTACGTGTGGCTTGATCCCTTGCAAGAGGTACGTAGGTAGCCTAGGCGTCGCTGACTAAAATTTACTTATGTTGTTTTATTGAGTTTGGTTATGACCTTATTGTTGGTCCTGAAACTCGGTTGAAACCAAGGTGTGATTAGATAATTGTTCATACTCCCGTTTGGCTAAGGGAGGGTTGTGTTAGTGTGTTATGATCAAAATAGAGGTAAAACCCGTTTGGATTGTTATACGATTTGGGCTGAGGCCTTAAACTACTTGTGTTAGTATTAGGATGTTGAACATCACATAATGGAATATGGGAAGTTATTTTATGTTGACTACAATGGGCATTCATCAAATTGTTTGAATTCTTAATCTGCATTGTTTAGAATATTATTTGACTTAAAGCGCTGTTGGTGGTTTTGTTTCGGATTATTTGTAGGCCGGAGGCCGTTTATGTGAACTGCATGTTATTACATTGTGCATGCTGCCAATTGTGGATATTAAATTGTGAATTTTTAACAAGTTGAAAATTTGGGAAATGTTCAATTTACAAGGGAAAATCTGTAAAAATTTCAGTAGAAAGTCTCGTGCCCTTATTCCTTTTTGGGGAAGGAGGCTATAGTTTCAGTGAGTGGGCCCGGCACCGGTGTGATGTCAGATTTTTCCACAAGATTCGTCAAGGGTTCCGAGGAATTTGGGGTGGGTCCTATCAATATATATAATAATAATAATATGATATCTGGCATTTCGAGTGGAGTAAATTTTTTTCCACAGTGTCAAATTGCCACATAAGCCATCAAATTCAAATTTAACATTTTGCATTTGATATCGCTCTTGGAGATGCTCTAAAGTAATTGAACGCTTGACATTTAGGAGGGAAGGAAGAAAAGAGTTTGGCGGGAGAAAATGAGGTAGAGGAAGGTGTGAGTTGAGTGTTCTTGCCTTTGAACTCGGACACGTGACCTTCCTTGTTTTTGAGTACTTATGATTTTATTTTTTATTTTTTTTTATTTTTTTGGTCTTTTGGTCAAATAATCGTTATTTGTAAATAACTAATGGTTGGGTTTAGCATCTGGGCAACATGACATCTAGTTTTTCCCATATGACGGTATCATAATGTGAGATTTTGTAAGTCTTATGATATATGTTTGCGATTATGCTTGTGAACTTATCACAATGTCAATTTCTTGAGCAGCAAAGCTGAAATCTGTGCATATACCTTCATTCTTCTATGCATCACATACCATGCCTTATTTTGCACTCACTTTGTGAATGCTTAGTTTTAAAAGAAAAAAGAATTGGAGAGATCAAATCAAATGTATCATATCAACCATCACCTAAATATAACAATCAATAACATCTTTTTTCCACTGTAACACCAAGGGCCTAGATGACAGTAAAACGCCTCAATAATAACTAATCCAAGACATACATTTCATGTAAACACGTTTCTTTCACCCCCCACACAACAAATAATTCTCTTCGATAGTGGTTTCATCTTCTTGTTTGGGCTACTTCATGCTAGATGCACTCTCCCCTTTTATGGGTTCATAATCCCTGCACTCTCTGAGAGTCATAATCACCAGAAATTTCATTTATAAGGTTCTGATACATACGAACTATAATAGAATCCAACATACAAATTAATGTTATTGATGAAAACCAAAGAAATGTGAAGAGAACTTACGGAGTGAAGCCGAACGTGAGCATGAACCGACCACAATCCTCGATATCCACAAGAAGAATAGTTGAATGTAAGGTCTTGATCATATGTCTTCCATCTTCTCGAACAAATATTTGAAACATGGTGATACAAATATGTTGAACCTTGTAAAATTCATAATTAGTGCCAGTCTTAACATGAAAGAAGTCTTGGTTCCCCAAATGAACAAAATAGTCACTCTCGAGACCATCAAATGGACATGTTGGAGATGCAATCTTCAAGCCATCCAATTTACAGCTTGACTAGTCCGTATGCAATACTACCGTCATCGCGTTTGTTCATCCTCAAGGAGAATGCTATAATCTCATCCACCTGAAATAGATCCAAGGCATATATAGTCTCGCCAACATCCACGGCCCTCTCGGAAAGGAGTACAAACACAAGTGTCAATTTCCACTCGATTCCAATTCTTTCCACCCACGTGAAAAGCAACAACATCAGAGTTTTCGTGTCCGTCAATCAGTGTATATAAAATAACTCCATAACAAACAACATAACCAGTTACCCACTTAGGATAAGGATAACGAATTGGAAACTTAGGCATTAGCTCCCAATTGTTCTCATCAAGATTGTATTTCTCAAAAGATGGAAGCAGATCTACTATGAAAGGCAATGCATCTTCAAGAAAATATAGGCTGCTATAATGCAGACACAACTGTTCCACTCAGCTTAAATTCTAAGGTAGGAGGTATAGAGGGATCTAATTTCCTAGTTGTTGTATCAAATGACCTAAAACAGAGTTTATCGCAACCATCCTCTATAAATACGTATAGTTGGGAGCGGTTGAAAATCCTTGCACCCGCATTAAAATGAGTGAACTTGACTACAGGTTCAAGTGCGGTTGGTCCGCACATATCATCAACTTCTCCCCCGTATTTGAATTTAACTTCATATAGGGCACCCGTATTTCCCTTACTGAAAATTATCATTAAAAACACAGATCGATGCTCCCCCTGATTTACTATAGTTGATGCCTCCCTTTCCATAGGCAATCTGGACATAAAAGAGATAAATACAGAACATGCCAAGTGAATTTTTCAAACAAATCGAAAAAGTCAAGAAAAAAACAATTTTACAAAGAAACAAAAATTAAGAAGATAAGATGAAATCCACTCGGCCATGCACTGACCTTGGGTAAGGATGAACTGCCCCATATTTGTGATTGTGGGCCCTACTGGAGCGTAGTTGGTCAAGCTCCTTCGATATTGATTTCTTCAAATCGACCAGTTGGATTTGCTGCATGGAAAGCGAAGCTAAGGATTTCTTGATCTCTGGTATCTTCCCCACGAGCTCATCTTCACATGAAGCCATTGTCAAAGCATGGTCTTGACTCGAGGTGATGTCAGCTTAAGGGAATTTAGGGTTTGGGGATTGGGAGCAAATTTCCCCACGAGAATATTCGGTTCTAAAGATTCCCCTTTCTTCTTCGCCACCTCTTTCTCTCTGCAAAATAGAACCAATAAGACGACCACACCCGGGGAGTGTTGGCCAAAGGGTAAATCAAATCCCTAATTGTGGTAGGTATCAAATCAAATCCTATTTTAATGAGGTAACTTCTCATTTAATTGGGAATTGTGGTAGGAATCACATCAATTCTCAACCTAATTAGGTAACGTTCCATTTAATTAGGTAATTCCCAATTAAATTGAGTAACTCCCAATTAGGTTGATTAATTCCCAATTAGGTCAAATAATCCCCAAATGGAATGAATTATTTGACATAGGGTCTGATTTAATTAGGTTACCACAAATACCCCCCAGCTTCTGCATGGCCCGTGGTGGCATGTAGGATATGTAAATTATCCGTTGGGCTGTCCAGCTGTAACTGGGCTCCTGAGTAGCGGAGGTGTTTTGACTTGCCAATTTTATGAACACCCAATTGGAAAGGGTTTGAGCTTCCTTGTAGGTCAAGGAATTTTGCTCCTTTTAAATGTAGGGCTCCTCCAATTTATTCTCCACATCAGAAATCTACTCCTCCAAATTCGTTAGTGAGAGAGAGAAGACTTTGGAGAATTTCTCTGACCTTCTTGAGTCCTTGTCTTCACCGCACACCCAAGGTAATTTTATCTTGGGTTGTATATATATATATATATATATATATTCCTTTTGTTCTAGCTTTCGACAGCTTGGACCATGCCTTCTAGTCGATGAGGGGAGTTGCAAGGGGTCTGTGATCATAACTGGAAGCATGGCTGGAGACAAGGGTGGCTGGCAGGCTTGAGCCCGTATGCGTTGGGTTCGCATTGAAGGTCTGGAGGCGCTGGGCCAGGAGCTGGAACAAGGTGGCGCTAGGCTCTGCGTTGGAGCTGAGCGGAATTGGGCCCGCATGCAACGTGGGCTTGCGCTAGGCAAGCTAGCCATATGCGCTGGTGCTGGAGCATGCGGGCCAGGCGGAAGGAATAGGCCTCGTACGTTGCACAAGGCTGGGAGAGCTGGGAGTCGGCGGGCCTGGCAGGATGCGCAATGGGCTAGAGGCTTGAGCTGGGCCGCGATAACTGCTGGGCTACACGCTGGAGCACTTGCTGGGCTGAGTCCCTTCGACTTGGGCTGATCCAATGAAAGGACCCGCCCCGAATTTTCTCAAAATCCGAGACGAATCCTTTGGAATTCCGGACATCCCCCGATGCCGGGCCCACTTACTAAAGACCGAGACTTTCTGCCGAACTTTCGGCAGAGTCTCCCCTATAAATTGGACATTTCCCAAAATTTATACCTGCATAAAAACACAATTTATATTCCCAACTGGCAGCATGCACAATAAAAATTCATGCAATTTACATAAATGTCCTTCGGCCTTCCAAAAATTCTCAACCAACTATCAAACGATTCAAATACAAATTAAGATTAACATTTAGTCTGCGGCTGCACCTAACAACCTTAGGCTGCCTACGTACCCTCCTTGAGGGATCAAGCCACACGTAGTTCTCTCATAAAACCTAATTCCACACTTAGGCGATACCTCATTTCATTTCTCTGTATTCCACATAATCTCCCCATACGCCGGTACAACCAACGCCACGTATGGGGTCTGTCAACACGCCGGATAACCTACGCCACGTGCGACCATGCCATACTATCACATATCTCCCCATGCGCCGGTACAACCAACGCCACGTATGGGGTCTGTCTCAACGCCGGATAACCTACGCCACGTGAGACCTACACGTCATATCACATAACTCCCCATACGCCGGTACAACCAACGCCACGTATGGGGCCTGTCCCAACGCCGGATAACCTACGCCACGTGGGACCTCAACATCATATCACAAATCTCCCCATACGCCGGTACAACCAACGCCACGTATGGGGCCTGTCGACACGCCGGATAACCTACGCCACGTGCGACCTCAACACAATACCACAATATCTTCCCATACGCCGGTACAACCAACGCCACGTATGGGGCTTGTCTCAACGCCGGATAACCTACGCCACGTGAGACCTAACTTTCACTTGGTGGTGCTTGTAGTGAATCCAAAATCCGGGGAGGTACTTAAGGTAGTGCGTATAGCACTCCAAACTGACATTCTAGACTCTTTCGTACCCTTGTACAAACATATATAATTATATTTTAATTCTAATATTGTGTAAATCCCAACAACAATCTAGCACCCGATAATCCCCCTGGGAAGGTGAGATTACTTCGGGAGACTCACGGTCAACCAAGGGTCAAACTACCCTAACCCTGGTCAAACGAGCCCACGGGGACCACGACCTCCAAACTCCGATCCGAAAGTTCCTATGGGTTCTATAAGGTATAGGACACTTTTCCTGCAAGTTTGGTTCAGATCGGACGGTCGGATCGCTCACGATCGCACGACCTAACGGTTAATATAAAATAAAATCTTTAAATTATTAAATCGGAACACCCGGGGCTCCGATTCATGATCCGTGAATTCCTCCACAATCCTAAAAATACCTAGTTTAACATATATTATTTTCGAGACCATCCAACGGTCCCAACCTATCGAACCCGGATAACGCCCGATAGGCGATATCCGTTCGATAGTCAAACGACGTCCGAATTGAGATCCGCGAAACCCTACGCGCTCGTGACGACACGAGGACCTCAAAACTGCCCAGAGACACGCCACCACCTCACCCACGCGCCGCCACACGCGCGGGCAGACGGGGTGTCCAAAGCGATTACGGTCCGTCGAAAAATCTTGGAACCGAGACTCCAAATTCCTACCCTAGGTAAAACACCCCATTTGGAGTCACTTTTGTTCTTGGACAACCCCCAAAAAGTGGCCGGAAATGGCCGATCACGGCGGCCGAAGTTCGGCCGAATTTCAATTCGAAAATCGAATTGTCTACGCTACAAATCGATCAATTCCTACCCAACCATCAGCTAGAGCATGCAGAAGGGATGAATTTCCAAACCTTGATCGCCAGAAATGGCGGCCGGAGGAGGGAGATCGGGCGAAAATCGCCATTTTCCGGCGGCTGGAGCGGCGGCCGATGTCGGGGGAGGGCTGGGTCGTGACTCCGAGGCCGAGCCGGTTCTTTTGGCACCGGTCCCGACCGCAGCCGCGGCCGGTGGCCGGAGATACGAGGAGAGAGAGAGAGAGAGCCGACGGGAGAGGGAGAGAGATCGCGAGAGAGAGAGAGAGAGAGAGAGAGAGAGAGAGAGAGAAACCAGATTTTTATAAAAAATCCCATTTTGAAATATTTACGGTTGTGCCAATGGGTTTCTTTTGACCATAACTCTCTCGTTACAACTCTGATTCGAGCCCACTACGTGTCTATGAACTCGTCTCGGTACGACCTATCCAAAAATACAAGTCACGGTCCCAAACTCTCTCCGGTTAACAATATGACTAAAATACCCTTAAATAATTAAATAATTAAATAAGGGTTAAATTTGGGGAAATTTGGGGTCGGGGTGTTACATCCAAGCAGCTCAAATTTTTCCCCTTTTTTAAAAAAAAAAATTTATACCGCTGCTGCTGCTTTTTTTTTTTTTTTTTTAACTTGCAAATTTATCTTGTATTCAAACTTGTAGAATTCTTTTCTTTTTTGCAGCTACTCACTAACCAACCATGTCTTCCCGGGACGGTAGCAAGGCTCCAAGATCTCAGGGCCTTTGTATTTGTGAGGAGGCTTCATAGTGCATAGCAAGAAGTCCGTGGCCAACTTGCATCGCGTCACGACTTATGCTCAATTCCAGAAGTGGCAGGCCGCTTATGCGTCTGCCATTCCAGATGACGTACATGTCAAGCTATTGAAGTCTCAGACTGATAACGAGCCTTTGGTGGACGTGAGTGATCCTGATGCTAGGATCCTTACGTTCCTTCCTTTTTACTTCTCCTTGGGCTTCAAATTCCCGCTGTCAAACCTCTTCAAGGAGGTGTTCTGCGCCATGGGGTGTGCTCCGAGACAGTGTACTCCCAACATTTATCGGGCGAACATGTGCTTCAAGAATCTGAGCCGTTTCTTCATGTTGGAGCTGACGGTGCGAGAGTTATTTTATTTTTTCGAAGTGAGGCACTTTGAGCGGTATGCCCAAGTTCGCGTCTACAAGGCCAAGCTGTTCAACGGTCTTAGTCAAGGAGATCACGCTTGGCATGACGACATGTTGGAGGTCAGTGGATGGTGGGAGAGCGACATCGATGACGGCCCACTTGTTCCCATCACCTATAATAGCAAACTTATGGACAAAAAATTCCAAGTCAGTATAACATAAAAGTTATAGAAAAAGATAAAATTCTCATAATCGTATTGTTACGTAATATTCCATGTCCAAAATCAAGTCAGTATTTGATCAGATGAGAGCTGGGATACATAATCCTAAAACATTGAGCTACTAGATTGCAGGGCTAGTACCAAAGGTAACAAATGCTTATGGTCCAGAAAAGGCCCCACAAGTTATGAGGGTAAGCAATGCCAACAGCATGAACAGAAGTAGTTGTTACAGGAATGAACCCAAAAACATGTGTATTTTCCCCAAAACATAATGCGCTGATTTTATATTTTATTAATTCTGTTGTGGATTTTACCCCAAAAACATGTTTATTTTCCCTCTCCTTCATTGTAATAGATGTATTAAGTTCCATCTGTACAATTATAAAAAAAAATTTCTTTGCTTTCCAGGCAGGAATCTCTTCTACTCTCAACTGAAAATGCTTTTTTTAAATTATTTATGCAGTCTTCCCATAAAGAGGCTAGAGGTGTCTGGGTGAATAATCGTCGGTAGTTCAGGAGGCATGTCTGGAGCATTTTCTAGCTGGCATCTTTTAAAGCCAATCATAAATTGGCTAATGTTACTCATTTTGCTAACAGTCAGTTTTGCATCTACAGATCCAGATGTTGAAGGTATGGTGATATCTAACTATTATTTCCATTGGCTGAAACCTGATTTTGGATCACTAGTTTGTGCTCTGGTGCCGAGAGAGAGAGAGAGAGAGAGAGAGAGAGAATTTAAGTTTTCCCTTTATCATTGTAACTTTACATACTGTCAACTGAGTCATAGAAAAAGGTGGAATATAATACCAATGCCTTCATTATTGTAGTTCTTGTTTGTTTAATTCTGAAGAATATATTTTTTTTTGCATCCAGTCATGAATTTTGATAAAATAACTTTATTTATGCAGGGACTTCCAGGATAATAGTCTAACAGGCCTGTTACCCATTTATCTTGCCAACATGACACATCTACAGAATCTAAATCTTGCAAACAATAATTTCAGAGGTCCTATACCCAATACCTGGGGTCAACTGTCCAATTTAAAGCATTTGTAAGGCTGCATTTCCCTTCCTAAAAGATTCCAACTTTCTTATTCGTCTATATATGTAAAATATGTAAAATGTTCTTGTATTTATTGGGGAATTGCCTGATCTGTAGCAGTTACTTATGCTGTTGTCTTATCTGAGTGTTCTACAACTGTTTATATTGGAAAGTACTATCTTGTGAACACTTTCCTGTTCTACAGAAAAGAAAAATTAATCATCTCACCTGTGCTTCAGGGTATTGAGGGGTAGCCACATATCTGGACATATTCCGGATACAATTTCAAATATTAGCGGGTTGACTGAACTGTAAGCAATTCCTTTTTTTCGCAATCCTGCTGTTTGACTTATTGCCACTGGCGGATCCACACTAGTGCAGGGAGGTGCAGCTGCACCTCCCCTCGCCAGAAAGTTCCTTCGGGATGTCAGAATTTGCCCCTTTGCTAGTGCCCACGAATTGTTCGACTAAATGCCTCAAAGATGTTATTTTGTTTGTTGTTGTGTGAGACCCTGAATATTTACCTTAGATTGTTGGTCTCAATCTCACGAGCATGTAGGAGAAAACGGTTCATCAATTGGAGCTTCACAACCAAAGTTATGAATTTTCAAAATTTTTCTAGAACTAAAGTTGAGTTGTAGAGGCTCTTCGAGGAAGAAGACTGACTCTGCACGCTTCTCACTTTTGATTCTTTTTTAAATGGTTCAATAGCAAGCTGACACATGTCCATTTCTAATTGGCCTAACTTAAAAAAATTCATTAAAAACTCATCTGAGTGCCAAAAAATTCACTGAAAATTACCCCAAACTTTTAATCACGTGACCTCCAAATCACATGTGCTTTTAGTTAGATTAATTAGTATTGATTTTTGTTAGATTAATTATGTAATTGACATGAATTTTGTTCATATTTGATATGAATTTTGGTAAACTAATTGTGTCATTGGCATGAATTTTGTTCATATTAATTGATATCCATACAGACTATAATCAATTAGTAATACACATAGAACTCTTATTTGTTTGAATTATGAATGACATTAGTATTGTTTAAATTCTAAGGGTATTTGGTTGTCTAAATTAATTTTTGAATTTTTAGCCTTTTTTTTTTAACACATTACAAGGATATTAAACTTGAACCTTGGACCTTGGACCTTGCTTGAGTTCTTTGTGAATTTTTAGTCTTTTAAAAATTGCACCTCCTTTGAAAAATTCCTGGATCCGCCACTGCTCGTGGGATCTCTAAACTTGTGATAGATATGGATTCAGCTCTTGTTGTGCATCTCATGAAGAGTCCTGATACTTTTGGAGGCCATCCTCTTGCTGGTCTGTTAGCTAGTTGCTGGGATTTTATAAAGCTGCTCCGTGATTGTGATCTTCAGCATGTTTATCGTGAGCAGAACTGCTTGGCTGACTGTCTGGCTAATGGTAGCTATAATCTGGACTTAGGCGTGTGTTGGTTTGACTCAGTGCCTCTTTGGGCTGAAGCAGCTTTGGTAAATGATAGGATTGGGGTCTCTAGATCCCGTTTTGTTCCTGTTGTGTAGGTTCTGTTTGGGCGTCCCTCCCCCCTACGCTTTTTGGGCTACGGGGGGGACGTTCCTTGCGGGAGAAAAGTGTTCTCTTAATGTCAGACTGTTAAATAACGTCGTTTTAATCCAATACAAGTATATTTTTGCTCTCAATGAAAATTTGATCACATATAATATATGAGGTTAAATTATTTGGAAAGAAAACAATAGCCTTCTGTAGTTATAGCTGTCCCTCTCTAGGGCAAAGATGGAGACAAGAAAAGCCCGCACAAAACTTTCAATTTCAATGTTTAGGCTAAGGAACAATAATGCTTCAAAATCAAAACCAGATTCATATCGAAACCGAACTATTTGTTGATATCGATAGGGAGGGTCCATTAATAATATATGTATGTTATGTACTGTCTCGAAAACAAATTCAGCCTACAAACAATAATGCACTACTGCCCAACTCTCTAAAGGATAAAACGTATTCGACTTGCTTCTTGCATAGCACTTCATTGGTGCCCCCACATCAGTTGGATCAATTCAGGAATGACTGTAGCTGTGGCCCCGTTTACCTTGTCCCACATTTAGCATTTGGAGTTCCAATATATGTTTGGTAGGAGAGACCACTTGTGTGAAACGGATCAATTACGGTATTTTATGCGTGATAATTTATTTACATGGTATTGTGTGACTTCACAATTAGTTGTTAGTATGTGAGATTTGATTAACAGTTTGACAACGTAACATGTCAAATATTTAAGGATTATACTATTACTAAATATAGTTACTCATGCATGCACGTTGGTGACTTTAACTGTTCATACATTATGAGACTGTGTAAGTAATTTTTAGTCATTAATATATATTATAAGCTATTAATAGAGTAGAGATTGTTGGTTTGGATTCCCAATTGACAACTGCCTAAGTATAGTTGACCCAAAAAATATTGTCCAAATTGAGAGTTAAAATAATTGATTTAGATCTAAAACCATGGCAGCCGCACCACGAGTCCATGACCATGCTAAGCTTAGTTTATGTGGGTTGGCTCACAAACCGAGTTAAAACCCTCCTTCCATGCCCATGTGGGTGCATTCGTCGCCTAGCAAAAATTTGCATAGGATTCAAATGCAATGTAGACTTGGCCATGGCTGCCACGTGTATGCAGGTGTAGCATCCACGTGGTGACGCCCTCGGATGCCTTTTTTTTGGCTGTGGAACTAGAATTAAAAAAAAAAACAGACAATAAAAATACAGAAAACAACGCAGTAGTAGATTGTAGATCTGTGGCTGTCTCATGAACCTACAGAATCTAAACCATTTTTTTCCTTCTTTATTAAATAGCAGTAGCAGACACAAAAATGAAACGGCAACACCACGCTCACTTCGAGCGCGTGTATTATTAGCATTTGGAAATAATTTCTCCTTTTTTTTTATATCTTCAATGGGAAGTGAAATTCTATACAAAATACAAAATAATAATTGTTCGCAGGACCTGCGCTGAAATTTAGAGAATCAAATGCAAACGGATATGATACTCAATAGTAAAGGTTCTCGGATGACAAATTATGAATTTGAGTCATAACATTTGATTAACATGTGTGAGTTTAGAACTTGAACGGTATCATTATTCGTTTTATGTTTTTATGTTTTTGGAATTTTGGAATTTTATGAAAAAGACTTTATTCACGTAGGGTAAATCTCAAAGACTTTTTTTTTTTTTTTTTGGTGTTGATTGATTGATTGTATCCCCTTCTACTTCTATTACTGCATAAGCCACCCCCCACGTGTTCTTGTTAGTGGTAATGATATGACCCGATTTTGCATGCACATTAAGTAATCTCACGATGTATTTCTGGTTGCAATTATTTTTCACTTTCTACTTAAAATATACAACTAAAGAAGGAAATAGTATTTCCACCTGTTTCACTGTTACCTTATGACGAGGAATGCATATATAAATGTTTAGGTACATCTATTTGTTTGACCAAAAAAAAAGTATATGTTTGTGACGAGTTTGATAACTTTATTGTGATGCGCACGTGCATTATTTTATTGTAAATATTCTCTATAATTTGAACGAAAAAAGAAAAATGCAATAATAGTGGATTAGAAATACTAAATCAAGTGAAAGACGTCCCTTCACTAGTGTAGTGTTTTGGAGTAATTGCTCTCTCAAGTAAGGTCATGAATTCGAGTTATAGCATCTATGTAATGTGTGTGAGTTTAATATATTATTGTCCCTCTCCATATTTATTCAAGGACAGAGGGAACTTCATTGAATCATTCATGGTGAGTTTTCAATGAGGAAGCTTTCCACGTAATGAGTCCAGTTTTATTAGCATTTAATGAACCAAAAGATCCACAAAACTTAATTATCTTGACAAAATTAAACTAGTACAATAT
The DNA here is from genome assembly GCF_902201215.1 of Prunus dulcis. Lineage (NCBI taxonomy): Eukaryota > Viridiplantae > Streptophyta > Magnoliopsida > Rosales > Rosaceae > Prunus > Prunus dulcis. The sequence goes on from NW_023010162.1 coordinate 20,804, forward strand.
CTTATGGGAGGCCATTTATAATGGACATATGCTTTACCTACAAAAATGGTATATGAAATCAATTCAGCATCTACTTTCCCTATCTTTGGAGAAATGTCCTATTTGATAGAAAATTTGCGATAGCAATTTAATTTATCGAATTAATATGATTTTATTTTTCGCTCTATGTTATTTTAGTTATTTTTGCTCGTCGCAATAGAAGGGAATCAAATATTTGACCTAGTATGGTTTTAAAAAAAGGTTAATATTTTTAACTTCCAAAAGAAATTTATTTATGGATTCTCGTTTTGGTTATTAAAAAGTTTTACGCTAATAATAATACACTTCAAATTACAAGGTGTTCTTCCAAAACGATGTCGTATAGTAGCTGTCTATGTCACCAAACTCGAAGTCCAAGTGGTTGACCGTATGAAAAAAAGAAAGAAAATACAATACATAAATTTTCACGTTCGTATGTCTACTTTTACACCGTATTTCTATACCTGTCTCTCTGCGTGTGTCTTTGTCTCAGTGTCTCTGTGCGTCATTTTCTCCAGCAAACAAAATCCATCAAACTCTCTCTCTCTCTCTCTCTCTCTCTGTGTAACGCTCATCAGCTCTGTACTTCCTCCTTCCCATTTCACACACTACACACACACCACAAACACTCACGGTCTCTCTCTCTCTCTCTCTCTCTCTCTCTCTCTTGCTTTCTCTCTCTCTAAATGGCTGAATCTCACTCAAGAAGATGAAAATTCCCAGCAAGCCCCGCCACCCCTCGCCGACATTCCCACCACCAGACTCGGATCTTCACCCACCCAGGCCCAGCAGCGCTCGCAGAAAGACCCGAGCTCCCGGTTCGGCCCGGTTGAAGCGGGCCGGCCTTCCGGCCGGAAAGCGGAGCCGACCCGAGACGCCTCTACTCAAGTGGAAGATCGACGAAGGCCACGAAGACCACCGCGGGGATAGAAGAAAAGACCAAAATGCCCCTGAGGAGGAGAGAGAAGATGGGGGGAAGAGGAAGAGCAGGAAGGGAAGAGAGGTCGCCATGTCTGCCAGGAAGCTCGCCGCCGGGCTATGGCGGCTGCAGTTGCCGGAAAATGTTTCGGGTGTACCAGGGCGGAGTGGTCAGCTAGGGTTTCAGGTGAGTTTGGTCTCGGAAGTTATCTTCTTTGGTCATCAAAGATCTGAAAGTTTTTGGTAAAATGGGTCTTCTTTGAAACCTTGATGAAATCTCATTTCATTGGAGTTTGACCTTTTTTTTTGTCAAAAAGTTTATTTATTTATGTGTTTTACTTTTGAAAAAAAAATTATGGTTAATGCATTTGGTGTTGTTTAATTTGCAATTTTAAGTTGGATAAAGACTATTGGTGCTGATATTTGTGGTACTGTTGTATTTTTTTTTTTCTTCATGATATATATTTCTTGGTTTTTATTTTTTAATTTGGGGTTTAAGAAACCAAGCATTGTTACTCAAGATTTGATTGATCTTACAAAGAAAGAAAAAGCCTTCTCTGCGTTGATTGATCTTACAGAGATTGTGTTTTCTTTAAAGCTTTAGAATGAAATGGTTCTCTTTGATCTTTTTAACATGATGATGATTGTGTTCTTAAGTGTTTAGGATGAAATCTGTGTTGAGGTGGTAATGCTTGTAAGTTTCCATCAATGTGCTGCTGAGAATATCTTAGTTTGGTAGTTAATTGGTTTTGAGATATTTTCAGACCTGCTTTTTAAAATAAGATTCGTGACGTTGCTTCAAGTTAATCTGAATGTATTAACGTGGAACTGTGAGATATGATGATACAGTGGTTGGACATTTATGCATTTCTTTGATGCATTATGAAAATTCCGGGTCGTTACACTTTTCTTTGATATGTTCTGAGATAGTCCTTGCGTGCTGTTTTAGCACATCTATGTCATAATATGCCTTAATCTCAACTTGCTGGTATTTATGCTGTTGTATACTGTAAATTTTGAGTTTCAATGTTGTCGTCTTCTATGCAGCCTGACGTCGGCCATATCAGCGTACCGTTTCTCCGTAATCGCAACAGCAAAGCATATGCTTCTGAAGCAAATGATTTTTTACAAAGCCCTAGTTCTACCTCAAGGAATGGATTCTTGTCCAAGGTATGATTCTTCCTTGATCACTTACAATGAATTGTCAATGATCTGTAAATTCTGAATGAGCATCACATGTTATGAACTTCAGTACAATATGATCCCTTTATTGTCTTGTACACGTGTCACACATGCTTAGCTCCATTTAAGTCAAGCTCCCTGGCAGAACCTGCTGTAGATAACTTACTTTCCTAGTATTGATGCTATATACTTATTAAGAACCATCTCCTTTGGGAATAAAATAAAGTTAAAGATGGTAATCCAATCATCTTTCTTGTATTCCATATGAATAGAATGTTATGGAAAATATAGAAGTAGTGTTACTCATATGGGAATATGTATTTAAACATAGAAGCAAATACACATTAATGCTCATATTTGGATGGAAAATAAAGAAGAAAAGATTTACTTGTATAAGAAATTTGGTGTAAATAGATGTATACCATATTCTTTTAATTGAATCAAAAGACATAAGGTCTTTAATTAGCAACATTGTCTGATGGAAAACAAGGGGGAAAATATGGAATTTTGTGAGAGGGAGAAGCATAACAAGGCTTGGTGGACTTTCCAACTGTAGAGAAAAGGGAGAAATATGAAAATTTAATGTTATATGTGATTTATTTTCTATTAATGTCTTTTTTCTCAACCATTAGATCAAATATGGATGACTGAAATGCATTCAGGTGCACCTCAGCCGGCTGGGAAACATGTCCTTATTTAACGATCTTATTAGAGAGTAACTCATATATATTTACTTAAAATTTTAGAACAAGCAGTTTATATGTTTAACTTTTTTCCTCTTTTCCATTGGTTTCTCAATATCTCTTATTTGAGATCTGTTTCCCCCCTCGAGCAATTTAAGGTCTGTTTTTGTTTTTGTTTTTTTTGCCTCTAATTTTTAGCTCAAACGTTAATTTCAGTTATCCAACTCTGCCATGGAGGGGCAAACAAAATGGGATCCTGTCTGCTTGAAAACATCAGATGAGGTACGACAAATTTACAGCCAAATGAAGCTTCTTGATCAACAAGCAAGTGCTGCATCAGTGGCATCTGTACTTGAAGCTGAGTTAGAGCAGGCTCGAGCTCGAATTCAGGAGCTTGAGATGGATCGGCGTTCCTCAAAAAAGAAACTCGAACACTTCTTAAGGAATGTCAGTGAGGAAAGGGTTTCATGGAGGAGCAGAGAGCATGAGAAAGTCCGTGCATTTATTGATGACATCAAGGCTGAACTGAACCGGGAAAGGAAAAATCGTCAGAGAACTGAAATTCTCAATTCCAAATTGGTTAATGAGCTTGCTGATGCCAAGTTATCAGCAAAGCGATACATACAGGACTACGAAAAAGAAAGAAAGGCGAGAGAATTAATTGAGGAAGTATGTGATGAGCTTGCTAAGGAAATTGGAGAAGACAAGGCTGAAGTTGAAGCATTGAAGAGAGAATCCATGAAACTCAGAGAGGAAGTGGAAGAGGAAAGGAAGATGTTACAGATGGCTGAGGTCTGGCGTGAAGAACGTGTTCAAATGAAGCTGGTTGATGCTAAGGTGGCAGTTGAGGAGAAGTATTCTCTGATGAACAAGCTTGTGGTAAATCTAGAGAATTTTCTGAGGTCAAGAAGTGCAACCCCAGATGTGAAGGAAATGAGAGAAGCAGAGTTTCTTCGACAGGCTGCTGCTACCGTGAATATTCAAGACGTCAAGGATGTTTCTTATGAACCCCCCAATCCTGATGATATCTTTTCCGTGTTCGAAGAGGTTAATTTTGGTGAGCCTAATGAGAGGGAGATTGAGCAATGTGTTGCCTACAGTCCTGCTAGCCATGCTTCCAAAATTCGTACTGTGAGTCCCGAAGTCAATGGAATCAACAAGGACCGGATCCAAAGACATCCAATTGCATATGTTGGTCATAATGGTGATATTGAAGAAGATGAGAGTGGATGGGAAACTGTGAGCCATCTTGAGGATCAGGGCTCAAGCTACTCACCAGACGGGAGTGCCCCATCTGTCAATAAGAATCGCCGAGAGAGTAATGTCTCAGAGAGTGGAACAGAATGGGAAGACAATGAAGGTGAGGAAACACCAATCACTGAAATCAGTGAGGTTTGCTCGGTACCAACAAAGCAGATTAAGAAGGTATCATCAATAGCAAGGCTTTGGCGATCCGGCCAAAATAACGGGGACAACTACAAGATAATCTCTTTAGAGGGAATAAATGGCAGGCTTTCGAATGGAAGGATATCTACTGGGGGTATCGTATCTCCGGATCGGGGTTCAGGTAAAGGTGGGCTTAGCCCCTCTGATTTGGTGGGGCAGTGGAGTTCTCCCGAGTCAGGGAATCACGTTCGAGGAATGAAAGGGTGCATTCCTCTTGGGGCGCAGAAGCATAGTTTGAAGGCAAAGCTTTTGGAGGCAAGGTTGGACAGTCAAAAAGTTCAATTGCGTCATGTGCTTAAGCAGAAGATCTAGAAGTAGCAAGGCAGAGCTTGCTCATCCAAAATACTCACAAACCCGGACAAAAATAAGTAGTTCCATTTCTCACCGTGCAAGGTACCAACTTTCTGCTACTTGAAACTGCTCGCATGCGGTGGGGATGAAGAGTCTGAATAATGCAGATGGTAATGGACTCACATCTTGTTTCCCAATTTACACCCATAATTATGCTATGCTTACAGTTCCATGATAATCTGGATGAACAACCAGGCTAGGTTATCTTGTGTCATATGAGGGGCTGTTGGTTCTGCTTGTTTTGGGGGTCTTTGCAAGTGATCCAGAAATCAAGTCATATTATTTGTATCATTTTTAGTCTAGAGGACACCATTTAAGGAAAATGGGAGACAAACGAAAACATTTCCTTATCTGTAATATGTATTTTGTTATGAGAAATGTTCGATTTAGTTTCTTTTAGGAAATGGAAACTCTCTGGTCCAATGTGATTTGGGAAATAGGAACTAAGACGGACAACCCATACTGGTTAAAAGTGCTACTAACGTACTAAACAAATACTTTTGACTGCTTGCCATTAGAGTATAGCTAAGTTGGTTGAAAAGGTTGAGCAATGCCCGAGTTATAGGTCATGTTCCACTTTGCTCTTTGAACTTCCAATTTGGTTCTAAAACTCCTAAAACTTTCAATTTGTGTCGATCCCCCTCCTGTTAGTTATGTCCATTAATCCATCAAATTGAGGGTCCTTTTTGTCCCCTTTAGTTCAAACTTGTTTTAACACACCTTCACCATGTATGACTCGTGTCTCTCACCCAATTTCATGACTTGTGTGTTTAATCGAGAATGAAGGTTTGTTGGTTGAGAATATTGGAGTCAATGCTTTGTTAAGACATCAATTGAAGTATACGGCCCAAAAATCAGTCATGTGCGTTGTGCATGATGGAAACTAGCGGAAAATTGTAACAAAGCTGAATGTTTGAGGGATATTGACACAAGCTCAAAGTTGAGAAGGAAAAAACAAATTGAAAGTTCGGACAGGAAAAAACAAATTTTGTGTGATGCAAGTTTCACAAAGCTTCAGTACCAATCAAGTCACAGCACCGACCTTCATTTTGAACATCAAAAAGAAGACCGTTAGCGCCAGAACGCTTACATTCCCCTCCTTTTATCGTCTCTCTCTTTCTCTGTAAACCCTAATCCTGAACACTGAACTGCACTCTTTAGTTTCCGAAACTCTCTTTCTCTCTCCCATTCTCTCTGTTCTCTGCAACGAACGAGGCGAGTTTTGGGTCGAGTGGTTTACGAAGCAACGAGTTATCGCTCTGTTTGTCTGCAACGATCGAGTGGTTTTCTGGGTTCAAGAAGGAGCGAGTTCTCTCTCTTCTTCTCTCCAAAGATTTTTGATTTCTGGGTTTTAAAAGTAGCGAGCGAGTTCTTTCTCTCACTCACTGTCCAACAATTGTGCGAATTTTGGGTTTTGGAGTCGAGAATCGAGAATGGCGTTGTCTACTCGAAATCGAAAGCGTAAACAATTGGGGGATGGCGTTGCTCCGTTTGAGTTTCCGTTTCAGACCCAGAAGATCAAGAGGGTTTCTAGGGTTTTTGAGAACCAACAGAATTTAGCCGGGGAGAAAAAACCAACTACTTCTCTTCCTCTGCGCAAGGGTTTGTGGCCCAAACAGATACAGACCATCCCTTTGGCTTCGTCTCCTAGAAAGCATAGAAAATCGGAGGAGTTAGGTTTTGATGGTCTCTGTCAGACTCAGAAGATCAAGAGGCAAAAACTAGGTTTTGAGTTTGATTGTTCTGAAATTTTGGGGTGTCTGATGAACCTCCGCCATGTGAGTAGGTACTTTGAGAAGCCTGTGGTTGATCCGGTTTATTTCCACGACATCTGGAGGCCGATGGATTTCGGTACTGTGAAATCCAAATTGGAGAGGGGTGTCTACTCCAGTCCTGATGGGTTTGCTGCTGATGTGAGGCTTACCTTGTCAAATGCTTTAAGATATTATCCGCCTGGGAGGATTGAGCGTGCAGCAGCCAAGCATCTCAGTGGTGTTTTTGAGAGCAAGTGGAAGGAAGCCCTGGAGAAAAACCCCAAGTCTGTTTGTCCTTCTCCTCTGCCCAAAGTCAAGGGTTTGGCAGTGTTACCCAAACTGAAACAGGGCAATACCTCTTCTCCTTCTAGCGTTCTTCAAAGTCAAGGGCTTGGTGTTTCTGATTCTCAGTCGGTTGATTCAACCAAACACGATGAGTTGGCCACCCTTGTTGATAATGCCATGGATCAGGCCTCAGAGAATCTTTCAAAATGTAAGGCTGTCCGAATTCTTGCACTAAAGCTACGATTTTCAGGTACAATATTGAAAGCAAACAAGATACTTAAGGGTCTACCTGATTCTCCACCAAGGAGAAAATCGATGCAGCGGATGAAGCAAAGGGAGTTGGCTTGTCGTGCCATTTCGAACATGAAGAAGTCAGTGCAATTTGAGGACCCTTTACAGGATCTCAAACAACTTGAGATGCTGTGTGGCTGTGGCAGTGAAGATCCTTTTCTACAGGTCCGCCTTGGATTGCCGCTTAAGAAATTGGGTGTATTCCTCAGGGAAGATGATGAGTTGCAAGGTCAGGATGAGGAGGCCTTTTTGAATGGAGATTGGGAGAAGGAGAGATCTGGTGGGAGGAAGGTGAGATCTACTCTTGAAGTATAGAAACTGGCCACCTTGGCTCTGTTATTTGTTGTATATGATATGATGTATAGGTTACAGTTTCCACTTTGTAATTGATTGATTAGCAATTCTTTAATTTCTAAGAATAAAGAAATTGAGGGTGTGATTCTGAATTAACAAATTTTTTCCAAGTTGAATGATATTATTGAAGTTTCTATTTCTGTTTGTTCTCTAATTAGAATTTATTTATGGCTTTATATTTTCTCTCTATTTGAGGAAGTTGGTTCCTGTGTTAAAACAGCATACTGGCTCTAAAGTGGAAACTATTACTTTCCATTGTGTGTATGCGTACACTATTACTTTCCAGGTAAATTTTGGCCATATACATTATACATTATACAGACAAGGCGTAATGCAGACCCTTCTTGGAAAGTTCTTGTCTTCGATGTATTCCCCCTGAATTGGTTTAGGATAGCTTGTAGTAATGGCCGTTTGACATCAATCACTGTAAATGATGCTGGCCTGGTTGGTGAGTTCAGCTCTTCAGCCATTACTGGTCTTAAAATGTTTCCCAATTTGTCGATTTCAAACAACCAGCTGACAGGAACCATCTCAAAGTTGAGGTATAAATTTGTTCGAGCTAATGGATTTTCTTGGGAGAACGAAGAAGAATCATATAAGTTTGAGGGCAATAACAAACAAGGTAAAGGGTATTCAATCGATTCACCAGAACATAAGACCCATAAAATGATGGTAAAACCTGCTACAACAGTATGTTTCCTATGTTTGTTCTTTTTGTTGGTACGGTACAACATTTCCCAGACTACATAAATCGCAACATCCAACGTTATACTTATTTGACAGACATTGAAACAATAAGTGAATACAAAGGAGTTACACTGCAATGAAATTGGGACTATGTTTCTGTTATCTGTATTCTTGAAAGTTGACATGCCCTGTCGCTCGTGCATGCTCCACAGCCTCCTGAATATTCATCAAAATTTATTCAGTATACTAAGAATAAAGGAAATCTCATGCGCACAACCACAAACATTTAGAAAATCAAAAGAGGTAAGTTAAGAAATAACCTTCTGGCCGACTAGTCCAAGTTGGCACACCCCACAGCGCAAAGTGAAATTGGCAGTGTCAGTGTATCTCCTTTTACTGAGAAGCAGCATCATAGTATTAAGGCATAATCATGGTATACCTAAGCTATAAGAGTAGTAGGAGCACAAAACGGAACTAACAGCGACGAAACACGCATGACCTCAAGCATTTTGATAACTTTAGTCAGCAAAACACCGGAAAAAAATTCACAGAAAATTAATCTTTTTATCCCTTTTTTCTATCGGATAGGCATGGATTGAAAACTTTACATGCAGGCTAAACACATCTGACATGCCCTATAGTTCTCAATCATCTTAAGTCGAGAACAATTTTATTGATTATTATTTTGAAATGTTCATAAACCAGACTTTATAAGCATGCACTGTAGTACTATTTAGGTTCAACAACTAAGATGCCCTCAGTACATAGAGATCAGGAAATTTTTTTCAAGACTGTGTACTAGAAGTTAAAAACTATTGTCTCTTCAACTTGTATAGGTTTGTAAACTAGGTTGGTTGATGTAAAGTGAACTAGAATACTTCTGCACACTGAGCTACATGTGTAGAGTGGAAGTATCAGAAATAATCCCCCAAATCACATGCTCTGTATCTTTTATCATCTCAACGTGCTAATTCCAGAATAAAAGCCCAAGGCACATTTCATGTTTTCACATATTATAAACCATAAGCACTACCTTTGTTGCTCCTTCACAAGATTAAGAGCGAGCCCCTCAACCGGCCCAATGGTACTGTCCTTAACTGCAAATATAGTCTGATCAAACTCCTCTGGAGCTCCCTCAAAGGGTGACATCTGATACAATACAATGCAGAAACCAATGACCATTAACTGGAAAAATTAAGTCTCAATCACAAACAGTGGAGAGCAAATGTCTACAAATAAAATAGCTTTAAAATCAGTAACTATCTTCGTTTTAACATATATTGGAAAATTATTTCACATCAATTATAAATCAGGAAAAGGTACAACTCGAAAAGAGCAAGAGCCAAGACCTACGAGGCAAAGTCTCTCAGCACATAGGTAAAGAGAACGTGGGAAAAAGGGAAGATTCAATAGCCATTGAGCAGTACATGTTGTTGTGAAGGAGATTAACATTACATTCGTTAGGGAGATACAGAGGTGTGGCTCTCAGGTTATTTGAGTCCTATGTGCTTACATGTTAACAACTCAAAACACATAGGGGAACTTGGTTGGATGTTGAAAATTTGGATTTATTTAAGGGCATTTTGGTAAAATAAGGAAACCACATATGTCCAAAAAATTGGCCCTACTTGAGGCCATAGTGAAGCAACTTCTTAATTATCCGTCCACATTGATAACCAGTAAAACTAAGAAACAGAAAATTAACATAAATCATCAGAACCACATACAGCTAAAGCATCATAATGAAGCCCGTCATAGATCAGCAGAGCCCTTTCGGAATACTTCTTCTCCTGTCAACAGTACCCAATACAAAAATGAGCATAAACATTCAGAAATGGAAAGCTGACAAGATTAATATACACGAGAACTCACTACTAATGCTAACCTGACCATACAAATCACAACGTGTAGTTTGAATATCATATGCTGCAATTTCACGCCCATAATAATCTGCTAAAATTGAAAGCTCTATGGCACCTGTACAACAGATTTCAAATTAACATTCAGCAAGCGAAATCTGATGGTATCCCAGTGCTGGATTGGGACAGAGAAGTCAACAATAGAAGAAAAACATTTGAAGTTAATCTTATAGACAAGTGGCTTGAACCGTCAAGGCACAAAACCTTTGTCAATTATATCAACAATGTTCAATACTGTAGAAGAAGACATAAGCCAGTGTTGTACAATTCAGGTTTAGATACTTAGTTGGCTATCAGAAATAACCAAAACTTTCACAGGAAAAGCTTTTCATTTTGCATTTTGTTTGGTAATCAATTATCATATATGTGGGAAAAGGAAAGTTTATTTATTTTTAACAGACCTCCCCACTTCTCAGAGTCAAGAATCCAAGCACAATACTCTTCATTTGGTTTACCGAGAAATGCTTCAGAATACTTAGTTGGATCACTTGCTACTGTTGCTGCTATAACCTTCACATCATGGATGACCACAAAATGATCAGGATGTATCGCACTTATGCATGCTTAATACAAACATGGAGCTACATAACCACAAAAACTCATGGTTCATCTATTGTTGTGAACTTTTAATCCCTGAATGTTCTATACCTGTCTCAACTCAGGAGCTTTTTTCTTGTCATGGTCCATAACATACCTACAAATGAAGGGTGACTATTGAATAGAAAAATTGACCTTATATGACGCAGCTTAGTTCATTGCAAAAGACAATGGATAGAATAGAAGGTTGTATTGGAGCTTACCCAACCGCATTGAAGAGGCAACTATTGTCTGAGGGAATAACCCTTCTTACTACAATACCTTCCATATTTTAAATATTTATATACCTGAAACATTTTAACAATTTGAATATTTCAAACGATGATGGTTTTATAATAGACAAGCACAAGCCAAAGAGCTGACATAAGGAAACACATGAATATTTAATACAATTAAAGGACCCAAAAAGCATTGAACTCCATAGAAGTGGTTTGTGTGAAGAAGGAACCATTTGTAATTACAAAGGAAAGGAGAACAAAGATTATTAAGATACAAAAAAAGATAGGAGTCCAATCAAAAGTAAACAGCTACATAAAAAGAAAAGAATTACACATAAAAACTTCCTTAAGACTGAATCCTAAAGTTACAGAAGTATGAGACGATAAAAAAAAAAAAGAAGGCTGAGGACTCGAACAAAACCCAGTATCACATACTCAGCAGCAGACAACCAAGTACCAACCATTACCAGATTCAATTACTGGTAGCAGCAGGGCATGATTGAAAACATTAAAGAAAAGGAACAAATATAGTGTACAGAAATGAAATTTTACAAATTTGTATTAGGAATGAATCTGAAATGAATGAAAAAAACGAACTTTAAAGAATCCATACTCTTTATCAGTTCTTTAAGGTGCCAATAAATGAACCTAATATGTCAAAAGCCTACCCAGAAAACCACCCAGTTATGTGCACCCATAAACAAAACATATTATCGAAATAAATCCTCAAATAATTCCACAAAGGAAACCAACCTTCAGACTCAGAAACCCAATACCAAAGCTATAAAACAAACCCAGAGCTGGATTTGAAACCACCCAAAAGCATAAATTGAAAAAAGATGACAAATAAATAATGTGGCAATGAAATTTCCAGATCCAGTAATAGTATTTGTACCAAGAGCAGCATATTCAAATAGACATGATACAATTTGGAAGAGAAGAGGAAAACAGATAAGAAAAAGAACTCACTCTGTTTCTTCCTTTTTGGTCAATAAGGTAACGGTAGTTGAGCTAATACTTTTGACGATGAGGTGGTGGTCGCCTGCCTGGTTTTGGCTATGGGCTCTGTATTTTGATGTCGTCTTCTTTTTTTCTTTTCCCTTCTTTTTATCGGGAGAGTGGGATTACAAGTTAGAACCTGATGCCCAGGTCCCACTGAGCCTTAACTTAACGGGAGCGGATCTGCTGTCCCCAATACCCTTATGTCTCCTGTCTAATTGTTTGACACATGTCCACTCACTTAACCCTGAATTAACACCGTTAACTTAATAAAATTTAGAAATAAAAAACCAACACTATAGCAGCAGTAGCCACCACCCCTCATGACGTTCATGCCACTTCCCCCCTTCCTCCCCTTCCCTGACCTCCTCCCTCAGTCACAAAATCACCATATACCAGTACTCTCAATTGAGAAACCCAAATTTGAACGGAGATCGGGAAGAAGAGGAGGAGGTGGTAGTGGAGGAGAAGTGGGCAGCAGGGTGGAGGTTGTGTGTGGCTTAGGTGAGGGGGCTGGAACCAGTGAGGTTTGGGGCTGTCAAGGTTGGGTATTGGGTGGGGAACTTTGTGACTGCTGTTTGTTTTGTTTAGGGTTTAATTTCTTTTAATTTTATTTTATTGAAAGTAAAGTTAACAGAGTTAATATTGGGGTTAAGTGGGTGGCCACATGTCAACAAATTATATAGAGACAGCAGATCCCCTTCCTCCCAATGTGAAATTGGTCCTATGTTTTACCTCTTTGGCAATTTAGCTCGTGTTTTTCAAATTTTGTCTTGTATAGCTAATTTTTTAATTGGTTTAAAAAATATTTATTAACTTTTAACAGAAATTGGACAAAAATATTTATTAATCTGTAACCATGAAATTGGCCAAATAAAAAATATGAATTAAATTCGCAAGATAAAAAAAAATTTATTTATTTATTTACCTCTTTTGGATGACTAAAAGCCAAACACAATAAAGCCTAACAGAGAAAGACAAACTCATCAGAACATACACAAACACAATAAAGTGAAATTTCCAGAAGTATGCATGGATCCAGGGAACAAAGTAGATAAATACTTCTCATGCTTCCTATTTTGCATTCGTAATCGATACGTATACAGAACTCAGGAAACATATTGCCTACTGTCATAAGCTTTAGCGTCTGAATATATATACAGTGTGGCCCTAGTTTCCTTTTAATTTCAAAACCACCAAACAGGTGAAGAAAAAGAGAGGCACAGGGGACAGTTTCATTGGATTACTATGATGATGATGGAGGAAATAATACTGCACTGCCGAGCAAACACATTGAATCACGGCAAGTCCCAATCCGAAAAAGTCAGGCAACGTACCAAAAACCGTGCTATTCGGAGATGCATCTCTCTCCTTTATACCATTATAAATGAGCTCCCAGATGCAAGTAAACACAGCCGCAACGGCCAACAGCAAACTGATCAGTGCATAACGAGGCTTACTTGTGGAGGAAACCTGATCGAAACCGGCTGACAATATTTCTAGGTTGAAACCAACGAGCATAAAGGTCAACTCTAAGGCAGTTACCTACATAGAAGTTATAATCACTTCAGTTTGAAATTAAAATGGGTGCCAAATAAACCTCACAAGAGATATTAACAAAATGCTATAGTTTAATATAAGTTTTGAGCATCACCCTTGTCCTGTGATGTGGCTGGCCAAAATCATTGTGTTCATCCTGCAAACCAATGTTAATTGTTGCAGACTCACTAGGATTTGAACCAGAAGGGCCCTGCCATTATGAACTGTAAGAGCCTTATAACTATTTCTAAGTTAAATTAAAATAATAAAACTGCTTATCGCACAAGAAATAGTGAAAAGAGGGAGTTGATTATGGTCATGAGTTTTTACCACTGCCGGATTGCCCGGTTCGTCATAGTCGGTGCTAATGCGAGGAATACTGCTTGGTAAAAGCGAGTCACTGAGGTTGTCATCAGATCCCTGAGCAAATAAGTTTCAACTGGAACTATAAAAGTGTTGCAACATAATGTCAAAGTTAAAAGTTCGGTTTTGTTATTGTTATGGCCTTTGACCATTATCCTTACCGCACTGTCTAGCCCATCATAGTCAGTATCAGCTTGGGTACTAATGCAAGGTAATGGAGACACACTCGGATCGGAATCTACAGAGCCCTGAAACTGAAAATAAGTTCAAGTTGCAAGAATGTATGAGAAAAAAATGGTTTAATTAAGGTTATGAGTCTTTACCACTACCCTTGTTACATTACCCTGCTCGTCTTGGTCAGTGTCAGCATGGGGACTAACGCTCGGTAAAAGCGACTCGGTGGGGTTGGAATCGTCAGATCCCTGAAATTATAAAAATGGTTCAATGAAGTACATATAAAAATATGAAACAAAAATGATTTTATCATGATTATGAGGTTTTAACATTACTGTCGTCTGGTATTGTTGCTTGTAATGGTTGCTGTTGTCATCATGCGAACCTTTGCTGAGCAAAGGCAACCTGCTGAGGTTCTTCTTAATGTTCAAACTATTTAATCCTGCACAACCAAACTACACAATGAATAATAATCATGTATAAAAGTAACTCAATAAAAAGAGAGAGAGAAAATAAAAACCACACTTCTGCTTATCTTGATTTCAAGGAAACTCACCTTTGATCATAAATTCAATTGTGGCGTTTGAGAAATCCGGACTGTAATCTGCATCGTTTCCTACAATATACAGGGTTGGGAGAGACAGGAGTAAGTCCTGTGATCTGAAAATACGTGGACGAATTTTGCAAACAATTATACAAATTTGCTAAGGTGATTCTTCTGCACCAAAGTTAGCCGGTTACTCAGAAATTCTCTTTTTGCAAGTACAAATGCTAAGCTCAGCTCAACTCTGTCTTTATGCAAACTATTTCCACTTACTTAAGATTATCTCATTTCTTATCATGTGCCTCCCAGTGCCGCTACATATCCATCTTAACATCCCCAGATCTCAACTACACTTACTATTTTAGAAACGTGCTGTGATGGCCCAAAATTCTGAACCATAGAACAAAGCTCGCCTTACAGTGATACAAAAATTCAAGAGCAGTTAGTTCACTACTAACGTCCATGACACTTTAATTCTGTGATAACATGGTCTTCAATCTCTCCTTCATTATGGACAGTCAAACTTTGAAGTACCAAAAAATTATCACTCTTAGGGATCATGCGGTCATCAATCTTTGCTGTGTCTTCTTGTCAACTCCTAGTTGTGCTAAGTTACTCCATATACCAAGTACTTTTTCTTGCATAACATAACATATTAGATTCTAAACTGGTCCTTTATGCTTCTAAGCTTAACAATTAACCCTAATTTGGTGTTATAAACCAACACGAGGTCATATACGAATAACATAACAGTCGTCCATAGCCAAGGAAAAAAATACAAGGGCTTAAGGTCGACCCTTGATGTAAGCCTATTGTATATAGAAGTTCACTAGTTATACTATGTTCTCACACCAATCACCACCCACTACACAAACTTCCCTATCTCAAGTGCATCTCCCGGTGGTGCGGTATAGACAGCCAACAAAAGAAAAAGAAGAAGAAGCAGACTCCAACGTCGAAGGAGAGGGTGGTCGTAGATCAGGCTCAACCAACAAGAAAGAGAGGATATCTCCTAAGCAAGGGCTTTTTCTCAGGCCAATAAGCACAAGCCCGTAGTCTTGTGCTGCATTTGGCGTTCAAAATTGCAATGAACAAACTTAATCATATCCACAAACTTGGTAGGAAGGAACAGTTGAGATCACTGAACCGAAAACAGCCTGCAGAGTAGACTTTCAAGGCAGGGCACTGAACAGTTGAGATCAAACTCCAAACAGTAATCTCTACCTCTAAATAACAAAAAGGGAAAAATAATTCAATTCTTGCTACATTTTGAGCGGCTAGTCTAATGTATGAGAACCTAATTTGGACCTTTAAATTGAAATTTATAGGTGAGAACCAAAACAAAAAATAAATAAATAAATAAATAAACCTGAATTGTAGTTTAAAGAGCGGCAGCGTTGTGAAGTCCGGGGAGACTGAGATTGTCGAAGACACAAGGACTGGCTGCGTGCCAAGGCTTGCAGAGATTGAGGTTGCTGCTGCTGAGGAGGAGTAGGACACAACATGGTTCCAATTCTCCGGAGGACAGACAGAGTCGCGGAATAAGAAGAGGTGAAGATTGGTGTTGTGGTGACACCATAATGCTATTTTTTTTTCTTCTTTTTAAATTCTCCAAAAACTTCAAGGAAACTTCCTCGTTGCTCAGACCTCCCAAACATGCTACCGTTTTAAAGGATTTCCAAATCCCATGTCTGCCTTGGTTGCAATCCTCTGTGTAACAAATTACAAGCAGGGGATGACATTGACATGAGAGTAATTGGTTTTTTTCTTCTTCTTTTTACGATAGTAAGTCATTACTATGTAGTATTATTTATTGGCCAGAAAACTCACAGCCACACATTAAATGGAAGCAAAGAATAAAAAGGAAAGTTAATATGTGAAGTTTCTATTCAGTTCACAACAAAAGAAAAAAGAAATAAAAGAAAAGAAAGGAAGCGCCTACAAATTCTGCAGAACTTGGTAGATTGGCTCATCAGCTAACAAGGGTTATTTACTTTTCTAGAGCTATTATGTATATATGCTGGAAGGAAGGAAGCTTCTGGAGGAGAGCACCCAGCTGCATGCAATGCAAATACTGATTCCACCAGCAGATTGGAAACCAGAAACTGGATTCCAAATTCCAGTTAACATTTCTTTAGAACTGACTCTGAGTAATGAGCGTAATTCTTTACTTTTGCTCAGCTCATCTTTTATGGGCACATCTCTCAGCTGAGTCAGAAGTCACTGACTCTGGATAATGAGAGCTGCGCTCGCTACTTTTTGTTGTTTTGAACCAAGTTTTGAATATTCTTCTCTCTTTCTAAAGTTACGCTTTCATACTTTGAAAAGACCCAAGTACCCTTTCAGACAGGTACAACTTTAAAAGGGCGTGGTTTACGAGATTGTTTGTTCCATCATGCGAGTTGGAGAAATTGTAAAATAGTACAGTATCACAACACTTTTACTCGAAATATGCTATGTTATATGTTATACTTTTAAACAACTTACACTTTATTTCACAGTTAGAATTGGAATTTAATTTTTATTATTTAAAATAAAATTAAGAAAATAAAAAAATTAGTAAAAACAAGAGACGAGCAATCGCCCACCCCAACCCAGTCACCTACTCTCTCATTGCTAAATCATAGCCATGTTTGCCTCTCAACCTTTTGGTGGCTACCGCAAGATCCATCTATATGTTCTTATTGATGAAGATCTCACTGGTTTGTTGACTTCTAAATTATAGATTGTCATTACATGTGAAGAAGGTTGTAATGGGAGGTGGGTGTATCATAGACAAGCTACAAATTGACCAATAAGGAATTGATATTGAAAAGGTTGATTGTGTTGGGTATTATCTTTGGTTCTCAGTTATGGATCTAATAAGCTCCATCAGATATTAAGATTAGATAATTTTTTTATTCATTGACAATGATGATGAAGTTTCCTAATTGTAACAATTTATTGGGTTATGGGGATTTGGCTTACTTGTGACTAATGATTGTTGATGGCCGGCAAAGAAAAAAGAAGACATAGGGTTGGCATTGGGGGTAAGCGTTGGGTTGCTGGGGCATTTTTGTTTTCTAGTCCAGCTATAAAAAGAAT
>NW_023010163.1:0-1628 GCF_902201215.1 Prunus dulcis
TGAGGATGATACTGCCAAAAATGGGAAACATCGGGAAGATGAAGAGAAGGAAGAAGAAAAAAAAGATGAAGAGAAGGAAGAAGAAAAACAAGAAGAAAAGGAGAAAGAATATGAAGAAAAGCATGACGACAAGGTATGTTCACATAACTTTGCCTTTTTTATTTGTTTTTCAAAATTTCAGGCGTCGATATTTTTCTTTAAACCGTCGTTTGTTTACAACTTAGACGGCGGAATTTTTTTAAGACGTAATAAAATATTCACCACGACGGATTTTTCACCGTCGTTTAAATTATTTTCAGACGACGTTTTATTCCTTAAACCGTCGTTTTTATTGAATTACCACGTCATTTTTTTTATTTCTTTTAACAGGTTATTGAAGTTGGTGATTATTCAAATATGGAGGCGCCATCTTCTTTAAAAACCCTTTGTCGTTATGTGGAAACGACACTCGTGCCTGAGGAAAAGATCCTGCAATTTACAATTGATAAGGAGGTGTTTGGTCGTGAACGCGATACCTTCCTCTTGCCTGAAGATATTACACAATTTGCAGGCATGGAAGAAATAGGAGCTACTGTGGTTGCTGTATATATGAGTTTTGTCATTCTAAAATAATACGTCGTTGGTTTATATACTGCGTCGTCTTAACTAACTAACCACGTCGTTAGTATGTACCGTCGTGATAAATATATTATAACGTCCTTTTCTATTTCAGTGCGTCGTGTGAAATTTTATAATACGTCGTTTTGTTATACATAACCGTCGTGTGTTTTTTTGTGCTGACTTGTTTATATTATTTTATGTATTTAGGTACTTACATGATGTTTTGAAACAAGCAAATATGTGCAGCATGGTTGGCTTTATCGACCATGCTACAGTTAGTGCCAACTCTGGCACAATAGCTGACAGATCACGATTGGTAGCAGCTCGACTTCAGAAGACGGGCGGTGAACAGATTTTCATGATGCCTTACAATCCAGGGTTAGTCTCCTTAACGGGATTTTGTTTTTATGATTTTCAATAAATGACAGCGTATAAACTAACCACATCGGTGTTTTATTTTATTGAGTCGTTTGAAACTACTAACCACGTCGGTAGTTATTTATTGTCGTGATAAATATATAATGTCGTCGATTGCTACTTTATTTCGTCGTGTGAAATATTATAATATGTCGTTTTTGTAAATAACCGTCGTTTTTATATTAATTTTGTGCAGCCGTCATTGGGTCTTGCTGATTGTAAGGGCAAAGAGGGAAACCGTCTATTTTCTGGATCCTCTGCCAGGTCATTGTGTGGTCGATGAAGAGGCGAAAAACATCGTGAACAGTGCTATAAAAATATATAATTCCCACATAGGCCGAGCAGGACGTAAAGCTGTAATTTGGAAAACTCTCTCGGGCACACCAAAGCAACCCAGCAGTGTCGAATGCGGGTATTATGTGATGCGCTTCATGAGGGACATCATCATGGATCCTTCCTTGGCGTTTGAGAATAAGGTAAGAAGAAATTACCTTCATACATTTCACGTCGTTTTTTGTATTATCAACGGCGGTCATGTAAAATTACCGTCGTTGAATAGATATACTACGTCGGTTATGAAAAATATCGTCGTCTGTGATTGAATTTCTTTT
>NW_023010163.1:2105-23245 GCF_902201215.1 Prunus dulcis
ACGTCGGATAGTTAAATATCCGCCATGATTTCTCATTTACAACGTCTACAATTTATTAACACCGACGTGGTTTGTTGTTGTGATAAGAATATTTTATTATTTTTATATCAAAATATTCAAAATAAA
Source organism: Prunus dulcis (assembly GCF_902201215.1). NCBI lineage: Eukaryota > Viridiplantae > Streptophyta > Magnoliopsida > Rosales > Rosaceae > Prunus > Prunus dulcis. The sequence continues at coordinate 2,232 of NW_023010163.1, forward strand.
TTTAAAATAAATCAGAAAAATGAAAAGTCAACTCCTATGAAGTCATTGATATATTTTCTTCCCCCTAAACCTTGAAAAAATTCATTTTGAATAACAAAAATTTAAAATGACCATCCAAAACAAAATTGTTTTGATGAGTCATAAAATCACTTCTAGTTTTATGGTTTAGGGTTTAGAGTCTAGGGTTTAGAGATTAGGGTTGTTATTTATTGGGGTTTATTTTTAAAGTATAATTTTTGGGTAGTATAGGGTATATATTAGGCTGTAAAACCATAAACCCTTTTATAAACTTAAAATTTTAAATTATATAATTTAGTTTTAAGGGTTTAGGGTATTAATTTTTAACGACGGTGGTTGAGTCGTGGAATACATATGTTACGTCGTGCAGTAAAATATCCGACATGGTTTCTACTTTAAACGACGTCATTTTAATATGTAAGTCGTCTATTATAATTTACAACGTCTTCAATTTCTTAACCCCGACGTGGTTTTTCAGTCGTCTTTATATCAAAATATTCAAAATAAATTTAAAATTAATCCAAAAAATGAAGCTTCAAAATAAACGGCCTTACGTTCAGTGTTTCCGTCGTGGAATATTACATTTACGTCGGTTCTTGTAGAACTTTCGCCATGGTTTTTCTTTCGACGTTTTAAAGAGCGCGCTCTCTAAAAAATTTCGCGCGACCTAAATTTTTTAGATTTGGCTCTTATTCTTATACTTCTAACCCTGAACCCTAAAATTTTCAGATTTCGCGCAACATAACATTTCGCTCTCTCACTTCTGCTCTAATTAAAAGTTGCACTCTCCAGGCTCCGTCGAATCTGTGAGCTCGTCCAACCTGTAAGTACAAACCCTATCTTCCCCTTGTAAATTCATTGAATGATATTAGGTTGTTTTGTTAAAGGGTTTTAGGTATATGCTTTGCGATCTGTTAATAATGTGCTTATAGGTATGGGTTCATGGATTTTCTGTTTAATGGGTTCATGGATTACATTATCTGTTATGTTGAATTGGGAATGGATTTAATTTTGTCGGATCTTTTAATCACCCTATGTTATGTTGAATTGGGAATGGATTTATTGTTTTCATGCTTGGTTTCATGTATATGTTGGTTTCTTGCTTGGTTTCATATATATGTTGTGTTCTTAATGGGTTTTGGGTTCTTGAAAATAAACTGAGACACGACGCCTTTTTAGGCATACGACGACGATTACACGACGGTTTTTTTAAACTACCGTCGTTGTATTACTTATACACGACGGTTTTTTCATAAACCGTCGTTTGTATTACTTATAATAGACGGCGTCTGTTGAAAATCCGTCGTCTATATATGCCAAATACGTCTGTTTTTGTTTAAAACCCGTCGTCTCTGTTGTGTATTACTTGCTATTAGATCTTTGTATAATCTGCTATAGTGATGGTCATTGCCTGTATTTTCACTTTATTATAGATAATAGGTTATAGTGTCGGAGATGGATAAGTCATGGATGCACTCGGATAGAAGATCGAAGGCATATGAATTTGGGGTGGAAGCATTTTTGAACTTTGCTGTAGAAAATCTTCTAACTACAACACATATCCGTTGTCCATGTGTTAAATGTGTTAATTTGAAGTTGTTTGGGGTTGGAATTATAAGGGATCACGTATACTTTAATGGAATTGACCAAAGCTATAAAAATTGGACATTTCACGGAGAACCTTGGGAAGCAACTACTAATGCTAGTAGAAATGTTGAAGAAGATGATGGCCATAGTAGGTACAGTTTTGTGTCTGAAGAAATTGATATGGATGATAATGATTTTGGTGATTTTGGTGATTTTGGTGATTTTGGTTCCGATCCGTATGAGTTTGCCAATGTGATTGGGGATGGAGATCAACCAGTGTACCCTGGTTGTAGAAAGTACACGAAGTTATCGGCATTAGTGAAGTTGTATAATTTGAAGGCAAAACATGGGATGAGTGATGTCTGTTTTACAGAATTATTGATACTTCAAGGCGATTTGCTTCCAGAAGGAAATACAATACCAACCTCTATGTATGAGGCTAAAAAGACTTTGTGTGCATTGGGGCTGAGTTATGAGAAAATGCACGCATGCCCCAATGATTGCATCTTGTATAGGAAGGAGTATGAGGATTCAACTAATTGTCCTACTTGTGGTATCTCAAGGTGGAAGGAAGGCAAAGATTCAATCTTGAAAGAGGGTGTGCCAGCGAAGGTGGTGTGGTATTTTCCTCCAATTCCAAGGTTTAAAAGGATGTTTCAATCACATGAGACAGCTAAGAGTTTGACTTGGCATGCTGCTAGAAAATCAATTGGCGGTCAGATGTCTCATCCGGCGGATTCCCCGTCTTGGAAACTTCTTGATGATAAATGGCCTGAGTTTGGTAATGAGCCGAGAAACTTGAGATTGGCTCTTTCATCTGATGGATTCAATCCCCACAGTTCTCTAAGTAGCAGATATAGTTGTTGGCCGGTTATCTTAGTTACATATAATCTCCCTCCATGGCTGTGCATGAAACGAAAGTTCATGATGTTAACCTTATTGATTTCCGGTCCTAAACAACCCGGAAATGATATAGACGTCTACTTGGAGCCTTTGATTGATGATTTAAAATCTTTGTGGGTTGGGATTAGAGGAGTGTATGATGCACATAATGGAGAATACTTTACACTCAGAGCTGCATTAATGTGGACAATTAATGATTTCCCCGCCTATGGAAACTTATCTGGTTGTGTTGTTAAAGGATATAAAGCTTGTCCAATATGCGGCGATGATACACCTAGTCACAGGTTGAAAAATGGCCACAAAATTTGTTACATTGGGCATAGAAAATGGTTACCAATCAATCATCCATATAGGAGGCAACGTGCAGCTTTTAATGGGAAACCTGAATATGGCATACCTCCCGAGCCATTAACCGGAGAAGAAGTGCTGCATATGGTTGAAAATGGTGACAGAGTTTGTTGGAAGAAGAAATCAATATTCTTTGATCTCGAGTATTGGAAATACCTTCCTGTGAGGCATGCCCTAGATGTTATGCACATTGAGAAGAATGTTTGCGATAGTATCATTGGTACATTGCTGGAGATCCCTGGAAAAAATAAAGATGGGATTGCTGCTCGATTAGATTTATTGAACATGGGGGTCAAAACTGATTTGCAACCCCAGTATGGAGAAAGACGTACTCGTTTGCCTCCTGGGCCTTGGAATTTGTCAAGAGCAGAGAAGAGAGAGGTTTGCAATTCTTTCTATGGTATGAAGGTCCCTGAAGGTTATTCTTCAAATATTAAAAATCTTGTATCTTTACAAGATTCAAGACTTCTTGGCCTTAAATCACATGATTGTCATACCTTAATGCAACAATTGCTCCCTGTGGCAATTCGTTCTGTTTTGGAGAAGCCTGCAAGGTATGCAATAACTCGTTTGTGCTTCTTCTTCAATGCTATATGTGCAAAGACTGTTGATGTTTCCAAGCTAGATAAGTTGGAAGAAGATGTAGTAGTTACTCTGTGTTTGCTTGAGAAGTACTTTCCCCCTTCATTCTTTGATATCATGGTTCATCTAGTAGTACATCTTGTCAGAGAAGTTCGTCTATGTGGGCCAGTATATTTTAGGTGGATGTATCCGTTTGAAAGATATATGAAAGTGCTGAAGGGGTATGTTCAGAATCGTACTCGTCCCGAAGGTTGCATTGCTGAGCGGTATATAGCTGAAGAAGCGGTAGAGTTTTGTACTCAGCATTTATCTGATGTTAGTACAGTTGGAGTGCCTTCAAGCCAAAAGATGGGAGTTTCAAAGCCATTATCAGGTTGCACAGTGAGCGTAGTTGATCAGGACCTGTTGAATCAAGCACATCTATATGTCTTGGAGAATACGGAGGAAGTCCTACCTTATATCGAGTACGTATGAGTTTTATTCTTTAAGTTTCCATTTTAAATTATTTCTTATGTTTATCTTATATATTTGGGACCGTAATGCTTGAATTTTTCGTGTCATGTAGGCAACATATGATCCACATCAAGACTGCTTATCCAAAATTTAGAAAGAGAACAAAGTGGCTGCAGGATAAGCACAATAGCACTTTCATTCAATGGCTACGCTTCAAGGTATATGTTGTTGAATAACATATTTCTCTTTTAATTTTCTTCTTATTTCTATGTTAGATTGAATTAAGATTTGATTAATTTGCAGGTTCAAAGTGAACTTGAGGAAGACAATCATGGCGTATCAGAAAATTTAAGGTGGCTAGCAGCTGGTCCAAACATGGCAGTGCCATTATATAGGAGCTATCTTATTAAAGGTATTAAATTCAATATCAAGGCACAAGATGATGTGCGGACAACTCAAAATAGTGGAGTTTATTTACTTGCACATACCATGCAAGTTGCTAGTGCCAAGGATAAAAACCCAATTCTCTCAAATATGGGTTTCTATGGTGTCATTCAAGAAATTTGGGACCTTGACTACCAAAAGTTTACAATCCCAGTCTTTAGGTGTGATTGGATAGATAGTTCTGGTCTTGTAGTCGACGAACTTGGATTTACCCTTGTAGATTTGAGTAAAATTGGACATAGGAATGACCAATTTGTTTTGGCTTCTCAAGTCAAACAAATATTTTTTGTTGACGACCGATGCATCGTGGTTGGTCGGTAGTGTTATCAATGCCTAATAGAGAATATAATGATGTTATTGGTGATGAAGTCTTAGGTGATGTGATAATTGAGTGTGAGCCATTTACTAGAGGGATGCCAAATGTTGACACATTTGATGAACTGGTGGGTGAGTTAGGTGGTCAAAATATTCGAGGTGGGTGTGAAGATATATGGATTGAATGATGCTTATGTAATTGGCAGTGTATGACATTAATTTTGTAATATATTGTAATGTGATTTCTTCACTTTCATTATACAGGTTTTGGCCACAAAACAATCAGTGCAAAAAATACTGGTTCAGATTACATCATTATATTCTGCATAAAAAACGACGTCTGTTCAAATAAAACACGACGTTGTTGTGAACCAGTTATTCAGCATATTTACCGACGTCTTAAAGCAACGTAACAATGAAGAACCACGACGCTATTGTGAAGCAATTATTCAGGATATCACGTCGGGGAAGGATTAAGAACCGCCATGTAATTCTAAATAACACGACTCCAATCCCATAATACCGACGTCTAAAAAACGAGATATATAATCTGAACGTTAAAAAATACGACGTCATCATACATTTTCCACGTCGCAAGTTCTTTTATAAACGAAGAGGAACGAAATGAATTCCGACGGTAATTCATTATAACCGCCGTCTAATATCAATTAAACGACGTTATTTGTAATACGGTTCTCATCATAATCAACGCCGTCTATATGTTCTGTAATACGGCTCTCATTTATTTGGAACCGACGTTGTTTAGAAGTTCAACGTCGTCTACATTAATAAGTGCGGCGTGAGTAATGAATACATATAAATACAACGTCGACTATATAAATGCCACCGACGTTGTTTCGCATTTCAACGTCAACTATATAAATACATACGTCGTAAATAATGACACTGACAACTATTTCCACGTCATCTTTTTTAGAAAAATCGAAGTGGAAAATTTATTTCACGACGGTTGTTTGTAAATAAGAGACGTAGTAGATTTCAATAACGTCGTCTTCTCATGTATTTAAAGACGTCATATTTTTTCTTGTCGTGAAAATTATATTTAACGGCGTAGTGTTTTAGTTTTCGTCGTTGTATGTCTATCTTGCGGCCTTGTTCTTTTAATATGTGTCATATTTTTCCTTTTTAACGACGGGGATTTGTTTGAGTTGGTCGTCTATTCTCATCCTCGACTATTTTTTAAAATTTTAGCAGACTAAACACGTCTGTTTTTATTTTTTTTCGACGTTGTTTTATTTAACAACGTCTAATATTTATCGTCGTTGTTTGTTTCTGAAAATAGGACGTATAAATTTTGTAATACGACTCTCATATATTTGTAACCGGCGTTGTTTCGTTGTTCAACGTCTACTCTATAAATACATACGTCGTAAATAATGACACTGACAACTATTTCCACGTCATCTTTTATAGAAAAATCGAAGTGGAAAATTTATTTTACGTCGGCTGTTTTTATATAGGCGACGTAGTAGGAATCAATAACGTCGTCTTCTAATGTATTTAAAGACGTCATATTTTTTATTGTCGTGAAAATGATATTTAGCGGCGTCTTATTTTAATTTTCGTCGTTGTATGTCTATCTTGCGGCCTTGTTCTGTTAATATGTGTCATATTTTTCCTTTTTAACGACGGTTTTTTTAGAGAGTTGGTCGTCTATTCTCATCATCGACTGCTTTTTTTAGATCTTTTTGCAGTACAAAGACGCCGTTTTGTATTTGTTGATGACGTTGTATATTTTAACAACGACGGTGATTTAGCGTCGTGGTTTATGAGGGAAAAGATGACGGTGGATTTCACGACCATTGAAAAACCGAATACACGACGGTGATTTACCGTCGTCTTTTTGCTTTTTTGTAGTAGTGAACAAAGAAGAATGAATGAGAGAGGAGATAGAGGAATAACATGGCAATTGCGAGGAGTTACGTGATTTTTGTTAAGCTCATGAGGCATAGTAGAAGGCCTCCAAATTTTTTGGATGATGATAAGAATTACACAACATTTTTCATAAGAGTATCTTGAATGACAAATTTATTAGCTTAGCTTGATATACATTGTTGGCTCATTTCTTGACAGCTCAACTTTTTGAGGCTTAGTGGTTGTCTAGCATAATATCATACCTCTGGTTCTAGAATGAGGCAACACGCGTAAGGGAGAGTGTTAGCTAGCATAGCTTGATATACAATTTTCTAAAAACCAAGTAAAAACATACATGCATAACTGGATTAGCTTACTCACCATCTTAACATTTTTTTTATTATTAACAAATCTTGGGCGTCAAGAAAGCCAAATACGACCTCATTCGGTGGGTAGGATAAGTATTAAGATTAGATTAATGTAATTAAATCTTACGTTTTCATCATACTAAAAAATAGATATGAATACACACTACTACAAAAATCGCAATAGATGACGGTAATCTACCGTCGTGTATCAGGTTTTTCAACCGTCGTGAAATCGACCGACATCTTTTGATGCATAAAACCACGACGGTAAATCCCGGTCGTCTATTATTTGTAAAGATGACACTTTTACTCAAAACCGTCATCTATTAGATGTAAAGAAGACCATTTTTTTTGAAAGAACTGTCATCTATTAAATTTAAAGATGAGGGTTTTTTTTTTTAAAGAACTGTCGTTTATTAAATCCAAAGACGTTGGGTTTGTTAAAAAACCGTCGTTTATTAATTGTGAAGACTACAGTTTCTTGAAATATTGTCGTCTATTAACTCTAAGACGATGGTTTTTTCAACAAAATCATCGTCTATTAACTGTAAAATTGATGTAGTAATTTTACATTTTAGCTTCTTCTTTTTTCTTGTTTCCAATGGTATCAGAAATATATACTCAAATATGCTATTACCCACGCCACACATATATACTCAAAAATTGTTTCTTTTATAAATAGAATATCAAGAGTACAATAGAACAAATTAAAATCTAAAAAATGAAAGTACTCTAGGGCCGCTGGCTGCAAGTCTAATTACAATAATACACCAAAATTCCTATACCTAATTATCCTTTAAGTCAAGTTCTCCATATGTATATAGAGCTATACCTTCATCATCACCACTTTTCCCCTGCATTTAACAGCAGGTTGAACCAAAACTACTTTCCCCATGCTAGCAGTAGCTTCGTTAGAACCACTTCCATGGCGTAGGAAACTGCTTAACAAGCCAAAATAATGTAATGGTGAGATATATAATCAAGATAATTATAGAAGTAAGCCACTAATCAAGTAAACACACATGGCCTATTTCTCATGACAGCCCAAAACAAAAGATTAGAACGCAACAAACAAGCACATATGTAAGTAGGACGACTACACTAAAAACATGTCCAGCTTAAGAGTCTGCGATTGTAACCTCCACTTCCACACTAGGTTCAATTGTAACGGAAGTAATTTGCTTGATGACATCAGGAGAGCTGAGGTCAATCACCCTCTTGTGGACACGCAACTCAAATCTGTCCTATGTGTTGGTACCTGTAAATCACAAACAAAATTTTAAAGATACATAACCCTTTAAAATGCAAATACAAAGAAACTGTACTTCAATAATTGGTCAGTCATGAATAGGCCACAGTAAGCAACAAATTTTACTTATGTAACTTGGCACAAACAAGAGAACTCCCAACTCTGAGTAAATGGCCATAGCCATAAGCCTTGCCTTGCCCATAAAGCATCAAGCAATAAGTTAACAACAAGAACATTTCACAGTGAAACATACCTTCACCACAAGGGGACTTCCTGGTGGTAATGTGCAGAATCTTGGTTGGCATTCTCACGGGTCCCTTAACCCGGAGCCTCTTGTCCTTTGCACCACGAACCAGATCAATGCAAACTATCAATATATCAGATGTCAATCTAGCAAGCTAAAGAAATATAACCAAAAAAAAAAAAAATATATGAATTCTTAATAATCTAAACAAACTTAAAAACTTTATGTAGAGACAATGGTGGATAAACCCATTTCAACGACGTCACACAGCAATTAAGTACAAATGAAACTGAACAGTATTGAAGCTCACAAAAACTTGCATTTACAGGACTCAGGAATTTGAAGAATACCGATGCAGGGGCAGAGGAGCAGCAGAGAGAAAAGGGAGGGTGCCATGGTTAAAGTCTTTCAGCTTTGAGGAGATAAGGCCTTTTATGGATACCAAATTCATAAATAAGGGACTAAGATCATGGGACATATATAAGCCAAGCAAAATTTTGAAGAGCATAATGATAACCATAGAAGGGCATAACAATAGAAGTTATATTTTTGTAGATTCTCACCTTTCTGATTCACACATATATAAATCCCTAAAACAAAAACAAAAATTCAGAAAAGTTGCCTTAATTTCTATATAAATCGAAAATATTTACAAAAATGTAACAATTTGCCCAGATAATTTACAATTAAACACCCAAATATTTTAACCCTAAATCATATTAGGGATATAGAAATTGATTCTTCAAAAATTATAGAAAATAATCCTAAGAGAAGGAGAGTTGTTACTTGTGGAATGGAGGAAGGGAGGCTCTCATGGAGCCAGCCAGCAAGAAAGATCGAGCGAGCTAGAGAGAGAGATAACAAGAAAGAGAGCTCCAGCAAGAGAGCCATCGAGAGATAGAAGATGACCATCACCTCTTCACCTCTGTCTCTCTGATTTATTTTCTGTCGAAGAGGTTGTATGTCTTCTTGGTCGTGTTGTCCATCTCACGACGTCAGTTTGCGAGTGTTGACAAAGTTTGGGATGAAGATGGCCTCGATGGTGGCTGGTGATGACTGATGCGAAGAAGACGATGCCGTTGACGGCGTCGCTGCGTCCATGGCGTCGCGGCGTCCATGGCGTCAATGGCTGAGGAGTAGAAAGGTGAGAGAGGGAGTGTTTTAGAGAGGGTTTCACGGAAAGAGAGTGAAGAGCTCATGAGGTTTCAAGGAGGGAGAGATTAGGTTTTCACACAGACGGGGAAATTTGAATTTTAGGTCGAGGGAGAATTCACTTAAGTAGCTCCTTTTGTTTAGCGTGTTTTAAAGACGATGCTGGTTAATTGACAAGCGCCATGTTTTAAAAATCAACCCATTTTAGAGTTGTATAAGATGATATATTACGACGGTTTTGTAAAATCGTCGTCTTTTAAAACACAACGACGGTTTTAAAATGAACCATCGTCTATTTTGAGTCGTGGTTTAACTAAATTATAGTAGTGACAATACAAGATAAGACAATACAAATGCCCACCCCCGCAAGGTCATTCAATATAAAAGAAAGCAAGAGAGACAACCATTGAGGTGGGGTGTGGGGCAAGGGTTAATGTATGGTCGGTGGTGAGTGGTTTCCTCATATACATACGCATGTAGCAAAATTTAATTGGCTCTTACTCAACAGGGCGCATGCACCTCCATGTTCATCCATTGATTAATTCTTTGGTATGACCGTCAGATTATCTTGTGGTGCTACATTTCATCCATATTATACATGTGGTGTTATAGTTCCAATTCAACCTAATCAATTCCTACCTCCTAATCCAATCCAATCATAGTTGATATTTAGCTATATGTCTAAACTAACAATAACACTCCTCAAATTCATAACTTAAATGGAAAAATTAAGGAAAATAAGTAGTCACTGATTTGTTTACCCATACCATAAGACCGACTGAGACACCATTCTAACACGCCCATACCCTAAACCTCGCTTTAGCGTCACTAGGAACACAAGGGACATACAATTTACAATATCACCAAGCAACTAAAAGGATACGAAAGATATACATCCGTTGGTAGTTGTTATTCTTGTTCTGAAATAACGGATTTTAAGGCCAGGCTAATAAAATGTATTCAAATAAGTGCATAAATTATTTGTAAGAACTATTCGATATAGGTTAAAATATTTCTAATTAATGATTGGATTAAGGAGCGCGTACGAGGGTAAATCAACCTAACAATTATATTCTATACTTTTATGCAGCTATATAAGTGGGTAGCCAATCGGCATGATTTAATTCAAGTCCACATGCAGAAGATTTCTTAGCGGCCTAGTTATGATCAGCCTCCAACTGATGAAGAAGCATTGAAAGCCATCCAAATCCCCAGCAGAAGAGCAGTCAAGAGCCAGAACACCCAAACCCAAACAAAAGTGGGTTAGAGGTAGACAAGATGAATGAAGGAGACGGCAAGTGGGAAATTCATGGGAATGAAATTACAGCAAAGAAGAGCACAAACGTTGGGATTTCAGACTTCCACAACATAACAGGTCATGTTGAAGGGCGCAGGAGCCCCGAACGTGGTCACAACGTTCATGGGAATAAAATCAGTGCAGATGGAAGCAAGAATGTTGGGATTTCAAACTTTGGCAACTACACTGGCGGCTCCAACGATCTGCATCCGACAAGAAGTTATCCGTCGGGAAATAATGAATAAAAATAAAAGTTAGCATTAAAGCAATTGAAGGACATGAATAATATGAAATAATAGTATGTTCTTCCATGCTTTAGTCTTAATATTATATTAGGTAAGAGAAACTAAGAGCTGATACAATACAATGGCCAAGGCTTATAGGCCTCTCTTTTTCATGTATGATAATATCATATGGTATTATGGAAGTTTATTTGTTGCGAGTATTTGTCTCACATTAAGAGATTGGCATGAGCTTATAATCGATTGGACTATTTCCACTATTGTCAATTGATTTTGAATAGTGGAACATCAACTTCATTATAATTAAGAAGTTGAGCTACTCCCCATATGATAACCCCTTTAAGCAAATCTTATCAACAAAAAATGAAAATAGAATGCTAACAATGAAAATGAATCCATTCAAAGGTTGTTATCTTGATTGGGTCAATATCCTCACCGTACCCCTTTCCTTTTCCGTGTGTTCTGCATTCCCATAACAACAATTAGCAATGTGATTTTTTCATCACTTAGGGCATGTTTACGTATCAGTAATGGAGAAAGTAAGGAATCATAGAATTTAAGAATCAGGAAACTACTGAATCGGTATGGGAAGAATCATTCCCATTAAGCTATTTACTAAATATATGGAATTAGCAGAGAAATGAGGTTGATTGCCATTGTTATTGTTTACTAACTTTCATGAATCAGAATCCAAATTAATTTGATTACTAAAATGCCCTGCACATTTTCACCACAACACATATATAGTTCTCAAATTGGCTAAGGAGACCAAACTAATCCTGCAACAAACCAGTAAGGCGGTGTAAACATGAGGAATCAATATGTTGAACAAGATGAGCAATAGGAGCCCAATTCAATGATAATGTTAATAACACCTTTGTCTAGAGCCAATTTCAAAAGAAAAAATAAATTCCAATAAATATATATCTTTCACCTACGTAACTAGTACACAATCAAATAATAATAACCTGCATAATCTTCATACGATTAAATACATGGAACTTCTTGGAAATGAGTTTTTATTTTTTTTAGGGTTGGAGCGTCTTGGAACTTCTTGGCGTGAGTTTTATTTTTTTTAGGGTTTGGGGTGTTTTGGAATTATGGTAAAGTGGTAAGGGTATTTTTGAAAGTTACGAAGAGAAAATAAGAATGAGAATCGTATNGACTACTCCCCCTAGTTGATCTAATACCTAATTTTGAGGGGATGTGATTACGGATTTTGAGGTGGGGTCCACTTATTTTTTCATTCCTNATTGCAAGTAAATGCAGGGGAAGTCAGGAATGGAAATCATTCCCTTCCTCCCATACCTTTTGGTGTATTGATTGCTCCTTTTTTATTTTATTTTTAAAATTTTATATTTAAATTTATAAAATCTACAGTTCTTAGTTATTTATGTGGCTGCGTCAATTTCAAAATTGAGGACTTTTTTTCCTTCTATTTTTATGTTTACATGTTGTATATGGGGATTTTTTTTTAATTTCTATTTTTAATTTTTCATATATGTATGTGTGTTTGAGCCTTGACATTTTCGGGGTAAACAATGTGGGGACATTCGTTATGCGAAGTTATCCTCACATCTTTGCTCTTGTTAGTTAACTCTCTTTTTAAAATTATTATTTATAATACAAGAGATATCTTTTTTAACTCTCTTTTTAAATCATTTCTGAATTACAAAGGGAGGGGAGTTTTTTTACATATACTATCAAAGTATTATGGAATTCAAACCTGAGAGTAATCTTCAAGTCAATACCTTTTTAACTGGCTAAACCCCGTCAGCTGTTAGACTCTCTTTTGATAGAGTAAACACATACAAAGTTGTTGTCGTTTTGTTTGGCAAACTACGCTGCAAGACTAAAGACGAAGCAGCTAGCGGGTTGAGTGAAGGTTAGCATTCAAGCCAACGACACAATTTAATTTAATAATAGTCTGTTCGTCATATGCTTTAATTTAATAATGTATTAGGTACGCGATATAATACAGTGACCGAGGCTTGTAGGCCTATTTACTTTCTTTGAATATTTACTAGAAAACTAAACATTTGTTTTGAGTGATTATCTCGAAGGCTTTTGTTTAATCTAAAAGCGCGACCAATCTTTTATCTTACAAAAGTACAAACTAAGAGAGGGCAAGACACAGACTCAAGCCTCTTAATTGTATGATGAATCTAATAACATCGTTGCTTACCAACTCTTTGTACCTGCACTATAGAATTCCGACATGACTTAATAACTTTTTTAAACTGTATCATGATAATGTGTTGGCGTGACTTGTGGATATTGACTTACTTTCCTTACACACCAAGAATTCCTATTATAATTGTAATTGATTTACTTTAATTTCTGATTTCCTACTGCAAATAGATTTAGGAATTTATTATTTACTTGCCCATTCAGGTTTCGTTGTATTATAAATATGACCTCCTACAAGGAGAAGAATACACAGAAAATTCCCACAAACAAATATTCTCTCATAGTTTTCATATTTTAGCATGGTATCATAGCCTAGTTCGATCTAGGGACCTGTGCTTGTGTTCTTCTTGAAATTTAAGTGCTCTTCTCCCCCCTTGAGAGGGGGGGGGGGGAGTGAAAGGGATATGTTTATTGACCTATCCCAATTACCTTGACATATTTCCATGAAGATGTTGCTTATTTCTTGACTCCGACAACCCCTTCTCTTCAAGGGGAGAGGAGGATTGAAGAGAAGTTGTGTCTGAGTGAATTAGCTAAAGTTTATATGGAAGAATTTATTGTTGCCATTGTCTCTACTGCCGTGCTCACAGGGTTTCTGTGTTCTGTCTTATCTACAGCCGTGCTCACAGGGTTTCTGTGTTTTGCTATGTGCCCTATTTTTTAGGGTTTGCTCTTGTGTTTCCGCTGTGAACTTTGTTTTAGTTTGTCACTTGTTTCACTCGTGGTTGACCAAAAGATCTTCTCTACAATTGGTGCTTCTCAAGTATGGTGTCCTGTGACTCGCTTGTCAAGTTGGGCCTACGAAATATCTTTGCCCAACTTGAGGGGGAGTGTTGGCGAGTCCTTATTTCATTAGAATTTTGGTTACTTACCAATTATATTTTGTCCTATTGTAATAGAGATTATTTTATTTAGTGTTATGGGGGTTGATGATTTTTTCAACCCTCATGGAGGTAGCACCATCGACTCATTCTCTCATTTTCCACCAACCATCGTTGAGTTGAGTGCCTAGATGGCTCCGCTCCTACAGATGCAGACTTTGACCCCGAACCCGATCCAGAATCAGGATCCTCTTTTGACGACCCCGACCACAACCCCGACTATGACGACGACGACCCCGACCCCGACTCTGAAGACGACCCCGACCCCAACCCCGACTCCGAAGACGACCCCGACCCCCACTCCGATGATGACCCCAACCCCGAATTTGTCTCTGATTCAGACCCTGATCCCGATTTCAACTCCGACTCCGGCCTCGACTCAGGCTCAGATTCCGATCCCAATTCCTACTCAACCTGTATCCTATGCATCTTCCACTGCACAGATTATGACTTCTCGACTAACGACCCCGACACATGGACCAGATTGAGCATTTTGTGAAATCCAAGGATCAATTGGCGGATATTTTGACAAAGTCGATTTCCAGTAAAGCATTCCACAATTCACTAGATCAGTTGGGCATTGGCGACATCTATGCACCAACGTGATTGATTTACTTTAATTCCTGATTTCCTATTATAATTGATTTACATATACACACCAAGAATTCCTATTATAATTGTGATTGATTTACTTTAATTCCTGATTTCCTACTGCAAATAGATTTAGGAATTTATTATTTACTTGCCCATTCAGGTTTCGTTGTATTATAAATATGACCTCTTACAAGGAGAAGAATACATAGAAAATTCCCACAAACAAATATTCTCTCATAGTTTTCATATTTTAGCATAATGTAATTTACTACTAATGATAATATCATTGAGTATAGAATTTGGATTTGACTAATAATTTTGATGTAGTGACACGTTTTACCCACGTAATATTATTATAATATGCGTGAACTGAAAGACCAAGTGACCGTGAGAGGATTACACCGAAGAATTTCTCAATATATCAAAAGGAGGGCATATGGCTTGGTAAAATATTGTTGGTCATGATCATGTTCTCCAACTAAAATTGTAGTAGTGAACTTGAAGGGATTCATAATAATGGAAGCGTACGCAGCAACAGCAGATATGATCCTCTAAATAATGATATCAACAAGAAAAATGACGCCACAGATGTTGGTATTTCCAGCTCTCGCAGCTCATATGATGTCGACTGGAGCGACGCCGGAGGTGGCGGTCAAGGAAAGGTGCCCAAAGGTGGCGGTCACAACATTAGGAGCAATACCATTATAGGAGATGGAGGCGAGAAAGGGTTTCACAACTTTAGAAATGGCACTGAAGATGACGGCGGCAGCAGCAACTATATTAGTGAAAATGATATTAGGGCACGCAATGGAGCCTCAAAAGTTGGGATGTCCAACTTTCACAACCAGGATGGTGAAGGCGGCGGTGAAGGAAAGAAACCCAAAAGTGTCGTGGGTCACAACATTTGTGACAACAAAATTAGTGCAGATACTTCCACGAACGTGGGATTGCACGACTTTGGCAACATCAAATAGAACTGCAAGATTACTAGTACTAAAGATCATCATCGTTTTGGGGAAAATATTTTCAAAAGTTCGCATAAAACAACTGAAGCACGTAAATAATTGAAATAAAACAATAGTCTGTTCTTCCATGCTTTAATTTTGGTATGTGTATATTTCGATGTACGAAAAATAAGAGCTCATACAGCTATCTCTGAGGCTTGCAGGCCTCCTTTTATGTATATGTAATAATATTCTTGTTTTTCGTTGCCTAGGCAATCCTCAATGAAAGAGTTTTCGGGCCCTATATCCACAAATGTGCCGGAGCTAATTCTAAATGTGTGTACTAGTCTATTGTTTGGTGCTATACTTAACTTTGGCATAGACTGGTGCACTGTTGGTACAAGACTGAATTGGACTACTGGATCTTATTGATGGACGAATTCCAAGTGAAATGCCAAATCTGACTCCTAAATTCACTCCTTATTATTGACCAAAAAGAAATAAATTTCTCTCCTTATTAGGCTGTCATGTTTGGGGTTGACTATGATGATTGCATTTTGCTAAAATTGAAAATCAGGACTGTCATGTTGGGTGGTTTTGTTCAAATGGGGAACTGTCTGTGATTTTATGTATGCTAATATGTTTACATTTAATGCTTTTTCTTTTTCATTTCAGTTGGGAACACTAGTAAAAAAACCCCTTGCGCGACCAAATTTTGCGTGACGAAAAACTATTCGTCGCTCAAAGTCACTTTGCGCGACGAAACTTGAAACTTCGTCGCTCAAAGTCTTGCGCGACCAAATTTTGCGCGACGAAAAATAATTTGTCGCGCAAAGTCACTTCGCGAGACAAACTTTTGCGCGACGACAATACATCGTCGCTCAAAGTCTTGCGCGACGAAAAATAATTCGTCGCTCAAAGTGACTTTGCGCGACGAAAAGAAAACTTTGTCACGCGAAGTCCTTATAAAAACAAATAAAATAAAAAAATTATTTTTAAAAAATTTTTCCATGACGTAATCCAAACATTTTGTCACCTGAACCAATTTATTTTTGTTTTTTATTTTGTATGCATAACACTTAAGAAATTAAACGGTATATATATTTATTAAGTAACTTTAAATTTATTATTTTAGATCGGATCAGATTTTTATTAGAAAAATATATTCTTGTTGTTTGGATTGGGTTTTTGTTAGAAAATATATATTTTAAATTGACGATCGAATTATTTCATTGTATTCATATCGGGTCAAGGAGTGTAGCAGTAAAAAATCATCAAAATCGGAGCTAAAATAACCGTTAAATCTTGATTTTTCATTATAACCGTCGAAAAGTTTTATCCCCTTACTTGATCTCTGAATGTTTATTTTTTTCGATTTTTGGCGTATATGATCTCGAAGTATAAACAAATAAGTTTGACGATTGGATCGTTGAAACTAGTTTTTTTGAATGCATATGCCATCAAAATAATATATTCACTAACAATTAAGAGTTTATTTATACTTTCGTTAAATATAACATAAGATTTTGTGGTATACACTAGTGTAAATATTTTAAATTGAAGATCAAATTCAGTCATTGTATTCATATAGGGTCAAGGAGTGTAGCTGTAAAAAAATCATCAAAATCGGAGTTAAAATAACCATTAAATCATGATTTTTCATTTATAACCATCGAAAAGTTTTGTCCCGTTACTTGATCAATGAATGTTTATTTTTTCTGATTTTTGGCGTATATGATCTCGAAGTATAAACAAACAAGTTTGACGGTTGGATCGTTGAAACTAGCTTCGTAGAATGTGTATGCCATCAAAATAATATATTCACTAACAATTAAGAGTTTATTTATATTTTCGTTAAATATAACACACTAGTAAAAAAAACCCCTTGCGCGACCAAATTTTGCGCGGCGAAAAACTATTCGTCGCGCAAAGTCACTTTGCGCGACGAAACTTGAAACTTCGTCGCTCAAAGTCTTGCGCGACCAAATTTTACGCGACGAAAAATAATTCGTCGCCCAAAGTCACTTCGCGCGACAAACTTTTGCGCGACAACAATACATCGTCACTCAAAGTCTTGCGCGACCAATCTTGGGCGACGAATTTTTCGTCGCTCACGCGAAGTGACTTTGGGCGACGAAAAATAATTCGTCGCTCAAAGTGACTTTGCGCGACGAAATATAATTCGTCGCTCAAAGTCCTTATAAAAATAAAAAAAATAAAAAAAATATTGTTTAAAAATTTTTCCATGACGTAATCCAAACATTTTGTCACCTAAACTAATTTATTTTTGTTTTTAATTTTGTATGCATAACACTTAAGAAATTAAACGGTATATATATTTATTAAGTAACTTTAAATTTATTATTTTAGATCGGATCGGATTTTTATTAGAAAAATATATTCTTGTTGTTCGGATTGGGTTTTTGTTAGAAAATATATATTTTAAATTGACGATCGAATTATTTCATTGTATTCATATCGGGTCAAGGAGTGTAGCAGTAAAAAATCATCAAAATCGGAGTTAAAATAACCGTTAAATCTTGATTTTTCATTATAACCGTCGAAAAGTTTTATCCCCTTACTTGATCTCTGAATGTTTATTTTTTTCGATTTCTGGCTATATGATCTCGAAGTATAAACAAACAAGTTTGATGGTTGGATCGTTGAAACTAGTTTTTTTGAATGCATATGCCATCAAAACAATATATTCACTAACAATTAAGAGTTTATTTATACTTTAGTTAAATATAACATAAGATTTTGTGGTATCCACTAGTGTAAATATTTTAAATTGAAGATCAAATTCAGTCATTGTATTCATATAGGGTCAAGGAGTGTAGCTGTAAAAAAATCATCAAAATCGGAGTTAAAATAACCATTAAATCTTGATTTTTCATTTATAACCATCGAAAAGTTTTGTCCCGTTACTTGATCAATGAATGTTTATTTTTTTCGATTTTTGGCGTATATGATCTCGAAGTATAAACAAACAAGTTTGACGGTTGGATCGTTGAAACTAGTTTTGTAGAATGTGTATGCCATCAAAACAATATATTCACTAACAATTAAGAGTTTATTTATATTTTCGTTAAATATAACATAAGATTTTGTGGTATCCACTAGTGTAAATATTTTAAATTGAAGATCAAATTCAGTCATTGTATTCATATAGGGTCAAGAGTGTAGCTGTAAAAAAATCATCAAAATCGGAGTTAAAATAACCGTTAAATCATGATTTTTCATTTATAACCGTCGAAAAGTTTTGTCCCGTTACTTGATCTATGAATGTTTATTTTTTCCGATTTTTGGCGTATATGATCTCGAAGTATAAAAAAACAAGTTTGACGGTTGGATTAAAAAAACAAGTTTGACGGTTGGATCGTTGAAACTAGTTTCGTAGAATGCATATGCCATCAAAACAATATATTCACTAACAATTAAGAGTTTATTTATACTTTAGTTAAATATAACATAACATTTTGTGGTATCCACTAGTGCAAATGTTTTAAATTGAAGATCAAATTCAGTCATTGTATTCATATAGGGTCAAGGAGAGTAGCTGTAAAAAAAATCATCAAAATCGGAGTTAAAATAACCGTTAAATCGTGATTTTTCATTTATAACTATCGAAAAGTTTTGTCCCGTTACTAGATCTCTGAATGTTTTTTTTTTGTGATTTTTGGGGTATACGATCTTGAAGTATATACAAACAAGTCTTATGGTTAGATCGTTGAAGTGTGTGTGTGTGTGTGTGTGTGCGTGTATATATATATATTTATTTATTAAGTAGCTTTAAATTTATTTATTTTGTACATATAACACTTAAGAAATTGAATAGTATATACATTTATTAAGTAGCTTTCACCTTAATTATATTTTAAATCATAAAATAAAATATTTTTATTTTTTTATTATTCATAACAATTATTTTTATAAATATTGTGCTACGAACCAATTTTTCGTCTCTCAAAAGTTTGTGCGACCAACAGTTCATCGTGCAAAACTCAAAAAATTTGGGCGAGTACCAAAAATGGGACGCGGGTTTTTAAAATTAAAAAAAAAACTTTAGACTTTGCGCGACCAATATTTTTTGTCGCGCAAAAATTTGGGCGGGTACCAAAAATGGGACACGGGAATTTTTTTTTATAATTGTTTTAGACTTTGCGCTACCAATATGTATTTTTCCTCGGGCAAAAATTTAAAGATTTTGGCGGGTACCAAAAATGGGATGCGGGAATTTTTTTTAAAAAAATAATTTTTTTAGACTTTGCGCGACCAATATTCCTATATTCGTCGCGCAAAACTTTGCGAGACCAATATGTTTCGTCGCGCAAAACTTTGCGTGACCAATATATATTTTTCGTCGCGCAAAAATTTGGGCGGGTACCAAAAATGGGACGCGGGAATTTTTTTATATAATTTTTTTAGACTTTGCGCGACCAATATGTATTTTTCGTCGCACAAAAATTTAAAAATTTTGGCGGGTACCAAAAATGTGATGCGGGAATTTTTTTTAAAAAAAAATAATTTTTTTAGACTTTGCGCGACCAATATTACTATATTCGTCGCGCAAAACTTTGCGAGACCAATATGTTTCGTCGCGCAAAACTTTGCGCGACCAATATATGTTTTTCGTCGTGCAATAATTTGGGCGGGTACCAAAAATGGGACGAGGGAATTTTTTAATATAATTGTTTTAGACTTTGCGCGACCAATACGCATTTTTCGTCGCACAAAAATTTAAAAATTTTGGCGGGTACCAAAAATGGGATGCGGGAATTTTTTTTTTCAAAAAATAATTTTTAGACTTTGCGCGACCAATATTTCTATATTCGTCGCGCAAAATTTTGCGAGACCAATATATTTCGTCGCGCAAAACTTTGCGAGACCAATATGTTTCGTCGCGCAAAGTGATACGGTTTTTAAAAACCGAAATAACTCCTCCACCATTTTCTCAATTTCTTTCTCTACTCTTACCTCTCCTCTCTCTTTCCCTCTCCCCAAATCCCACCCTTTCTCTCACACTCACTCCTCTCTCTTAATCTCTCATCTCTCTCTTCACTATCTCTCACTCTCACTCACTCTCTCATCTATCTTTTCACTATCTCTCTCTCTCTCATCTCTCTATCACTATCTTATCTAATTCTCTCACTTCTCCCTCTCATTCTCACTCACTCTCAATCTTGCCAAAAGGTATATTCTCTCCAAATTTTAAATTTTTTTCATTAATATGTGTTTTTGGAGTTAGTTTTGAGTTTGTGTGGGGTTTTGGGTTGAGTAAAGGGGAGAGATTGGAGTTTGGGTTGGATTTGTGGTATAACAATTTTA
>NW_023010163.1:27443-38188 GCF_902201215.1 Prunus dulcis
TTGATTTTCTTATCCTACGTCGGTAGATCTACTTAATGACAAGAATTGAAATAACAACGACGGTTTATATAGAAAACCGCTGACATAATCAGATTTTTCTGAGAACCCAAGGGTTACGAAATCTTAAGAGATGGAACTCTGTTCCACATCATAATCTTAATAGATGACACAGATTTGCAATCAGAGAGACAATTTTTTGGAAGTTGATGATGTGTGTGCGTTTGTGTATCTACAAATATTATACCTAACGTTTTTGCAAATTTGCAATCAGAGAGACAATTTTCAACGACGGTTATATTATACCTAACGACGTTTAAAAAAATCAACGTCCCTCAACAAATATATTACGTCGTCTTAGTCTTACTTAAGACGACTAAAAACGACGACATAAAAACAAAAACAGTCGTTGATTTTATATTCTTATTTTATTTAAATCTGTCATCCAAAAAGAAACTTTACATATTCCTGAATATTAATTTCCTTCATTTTAAATTTCCTCGGGAAAAAAAACTCTATTTATAACGCACTGTAATTGAAAAATAAACTAAAAGGTCACGGGAAAAAAAATTCTATTCATAATTTAAAAATTCAAATCCACGTTGGTTATATTAAACCTAACGACGTTAAATGAAAAGATTCCACGTCGCAAAACAAATATTGCGTCGTGTTAGTTAAAAACGACTTAGTTATATGTAACCGCCGTATTATTTTTTTGAAATGGTTTTATATGTATCAACTTTTCGACTTACACATGCACTGTTTCCAAACCCGATTAAAAATTTCAATCTCCCAGAGAAAACTGTTCGTCTTTTTTCCTTGTCAGAGCACTGTCAGAGTATCTCATCGTCTTCCTCTCGTCTTCTTCGTCGTCTCTCAACTTAAAGATCGATCGTCTTCCTCTTGCTTTCGTTGCACGCAATAGGTAAGCTTTCATTTTCACTATTTTGGTTACTGTTTTGTATGCTCATACGTTTTTTGTTTGAAAAATCTTTTTACCTTTTTTCTGGCCAAAATCATTTTACTTCTTTCCAAGTTTGATAAAATATACAGACAAAGAGGGAAAGTTTCATACTTTGAAGACAACTACCTCAACTAAATAAGACGACGGTAGTTCTTATTTACGTGGTTAAATATGTAGACCACGACGGTTCGTCAGTCGTTCTAGCGTCGTCTGAAATTTGACAAAGTTGTTTTTAAAATAATAGTCTTTTTTTTATTTGCTTGTTTAATTGCAGGTTTGATTTCTCTGAACAATGGTTTTTGTTTTTCCCTTATTTGATAAAATATAAAGAAAAAGAAACTAGGGTTGTTATCTAATATAGACGACAATATATCTTATTGTTTTACGTCGTGTGAATGTTAATACCACGACGGTGTATTACTATTGACGTCGTATGAACATAAATACCATGACGTTATATAAATAATGGTTTTACCACGACGGTGTATTACTATTGACGTCGTGTGAACATAAATACCACGACGTTATATAAATAATGGTTTTAAACATTTATTACGTCTCAGATTATTTCATTGCGTCGTTTAAAATCATATCATACGTCGGATTTTATTAATAACCGTCGTTTGTGTTCTTAATCTTTTCCTGAAATATTTTCACTTGCAGTTTTGTCAGTTAAAATGGTTTCTCAACAACAAACTAAGGATTCTGGCTCCAAGAAGCTTTGAATGGTAGCTCCTCAAGACAAGTCTTCGAAGGAGATGAAGTCTTCGAAGAAGATGAAGTTTGCTTCATCATCTGCTGAGACAGAACAAACCAGTCAGACAACAATCTCTGATGATTCAAAGACTGGTCGAGGTATGAGCACAATGCCTCGTGTTGTGAAGAGAAAGCTTCAAAAACTGAGGCCAATTGTTGAGTACAATAAAATGGGGAAAGGTAT
Source organism: Prunus dulcis (assembly GCF_902201215.1). Classification (NCBI taxonomy): domain Eukaryota; kingdom Viridiplantae; phylum Streptophyta; class Magnoliopsida; order Rosales; family Rosaceae; genus Prunus; species Prunus dulcis. The sequence goes on from NW_023010163.1 coordinate 29,345, forward strand.
TGGCCAAGCACATATTGAAATGCAGTCATACATTGGTGTCTTGGCTCGCTCCAGAGTTCCCCTTGTGGACAAGAAATGGTCCCAAATCCCCAAGGATGTTAAGGAGCAGATATGGGAGGCAGCTGACATGGCTTTTGTCGTAGGTCAAGGGGGCAAGAAATCTGTTTTAGCTTCAGCTGCCAAGAAATGGAAGGATTTCAAGTCTACACTAACGAGGCATTATATCCTTCCATACACCAATGACAAGGAGAAATTAAGCCATCCCCCGGTAACTTATAAATTCATAGAGAAAGCACAATGGGATGCCTTTGTAGCTTCAAGGCTTTCCAAAGATTTTGAGTCTGTGCATTCTCAACATGCACAGATTAGGGAGAAACTCGAGTACAATCATCGATTTTCTCGAAAAGGATATGCTGGATTGGAGGATGAATTGGAGGAAACCATGCCTGGGGTAGAAATTGATCGATCTACCTTATGGAAGAGAGCTAGACAGGACAAACATGGTAACATCCCCAATCCAAAGGTGGCAGAAAAAGCAAAATTAATTGTAAGCCTACTCACTCTGTTTTAAATTTTTATTAAACTGTGAAAAATTCTTATTACGTCTTATGTTATATTTTTTTCGTCGTGTGAATGATATTACCACGTCGCAATAACATAAAAAACGTCGTTAAAGGTCTAAATAGGAAAAACTACTCTGTTTTCTTTAATTATAGCATAAGACGTCGGTGGTTCATTTCGTGTCGTGTGAATGAGATTACCACGTCGAAACTTTTTAAAAAACGTCGTTAAAGGTCTAAATAGGAAAAACTACTCTGTTTTCTTTAATTATAGCATAAGACGTCGGTGGTTCATTTTCGCGTCGTGTGAATTATATTACCACGTCGAAACTTTTTAAATAACGTCGTTAAAGGTCTAAATAGGAATCAATATGTTTTCTGTAATTATAGCATAAATAACGTCGGTTTATATGTTTTTGCGTCGTGTGAAATTATATAATACGTCGTTTGTACATAAATAACCGTCGTGTGTTTTTTGTATATCTTTTTTTTAGGATGAATTGCAGAAACAAGTCTCGGAAGGCAAAGTCAGAGTAGATGGCAGCAAAGATGTGCTGACCATGGCTTTGGGCCCCGAGCATCCTGGTAGATTGAGAGGAGTAGGTGCTGGGATTTCCCCAAGGCAGTATTTCAATTTACCCAAACCACAGAGGGTTAGCTTTGACGACCGCTTGAAGGAGAGTTTAAGAGTTCTCCTTCAAGAAGAGACTAAAAAGATGGAGGCTAAGGCAAGGGAAGAGGCCTTAAGGATGGAGGCTAGAACAAAACAATTGGTGGAGGCCGAGAGGGAGCATTTCCTGAGTCAGCTTTCCCAATTAATTCCCAATTTTGATCCAAATATGCTTAAACAAAGAATTAGCCAAAGCCCCAAAAATCCAATGTCGTCTGACAAAGCTAGCTGCTCTGGAGGTGGTGTGAGATCCCTCCATGTTGAGGATGATACTGCCAAGGATGAAGAGAAGAAAGAAGAAAAAAGAGAAGAAGAGAAGAAAGAAAAAAAAAGAGAAGAAGAGAAGGAAGAAGAAAAGGAGAAAGAAGATGAAGAAAAGCATGACGGCAAGGTATGTTCACATAACTTTGCCTTTTTTATTTGTTTTTCAAAATTTCAGACGTCGATATTTTTATTTAATCCGTCGTTTGTTTACAACTTAGACGGCGGAATTTTTTTAAGACGTAATAAAATATTTAAACGACGGTTTTTTCACCGTCGTTTAAATTGTTTCAGACGACGCTTTATTCCTAAAACCGTCGTCTTTATTGAATTACCACGATGGTTTTTTCACCGTCGTTTAAATACTTTTAAGACGACGTTTTATTCCTTAAACCGTCGTCTTTATTGAATTACCACGTCATTTTTTTTATTTCTTTAAACAGGTTATTGAAGTTGGTGATTATTCAAATATGGAGGCGCCATCTTCTTTAAAAAACCTTTGTCGTTATGTGGAAACGACACTCCTGCCTGAGGATAAGATCCTGGAATTTACAATTGATAAGGAGGTGTTTGGTGGTGATCGCGAGAACTTCCTCCTGCCTGAAGATATTACACAATTTGCAGGCATGGAAGAAATTGGAGCTACTGTGGTTGCTGTATATATGAGGTTCGTATTTCTAAAATAATACGCCGTTGGTTTATATATTGCGTCGTCTTAACTAACTAACCACGTCGTTAGTGTGTACCGTCGTGATAAATATATTATAACGTCCTCATCTATTTCAGTACGTCGTGTGAAATATTATAATACGTCGTTTTGTTATACATAACCGTCGTGTGTTTTTTTTTGCTGACTTGTTTATATTATTTTATGTATTTAGGTACTTACATGATGTTTTGAAACAAGCAAACATGTGCAGCATGGTTGGCTTTATCGGCCCTGCTACAGTTAGTGCCAACTCTGGCACAATAGCTGACAGATCACGACTGGTAGCAGCTCGACTTCAGAAGACAGACGGTGAACAGATTTTCATGATGCCTTACAATCCATGGTTAGTCTCCTTAGGATTTTGTTTTTATGATTTTCAATAAATGACAGCGTATAAACTAACCACGTCGGTGTTTTATTTATTGAGTCGTTTGAAACTACTAACCACGTCGGTATTTATTTATCGTCGTGATAAATATATGATGTCGTCGATTGCTACTTTATTTCGTCGTGTGAAATATTATAATACGTCGTTTTTGTAAATAACCGTCGTTTTTATATTAATTTTGTGCAGCCGTCATTGGATCTTGCTGATTGAAAGAGCAAAGAAGGAGACCGTCTATTTTCTGGATCCTCTGCCAGGTCATCGTGTGGTCGACGAAGAGGCGAAAAACATCGCGAACAGTGCTATAAAAATGTATAATACCCACATAGCCCGAGCTGGACGTAAAAATGTAATTTGGAAAACTCTCTCAGGCACACCAAAGCAACCCAGCAGTGTCGAATGCGGGTATTATGTGATGCGCTTCATGAGGGACATCATCATGGATCCTTCCTTGGGGTTTGAGAATAAGGTAAGAAGAAATTACATTCATACATTTCATTTCGTTTTTTGTATTATCAACGACGGTCATGTAAAATTACCGTCGTTGAATAGATATACTACGTCGGTTATGAAAAATATCGTCGTCTGTGATTGAATTTCTTTTTATTGATAAACCCTAATAGTCATTGTTTATGCAGTATGCCAAGGGAAACCAGAAAGCTTCATACCCCCAAGAAGCCATTGATGAAGTCCGGAATGAATGGGCAGAGACTGTTTTCCAATTTATTAAATAGGGCAATTATTGAACACTTGATATTTATGTATAATGTACAAATTTTCTCTATAATATGTAATGTAAAAATTTGTTGAGGTTTTTTTAAATTAAAAAAAAAAAAACAAACATACAAATTGCGTAACCGACGTGTAATACTTTTCCAACGACCTAATAAAATCAAAAACCGTCGTATTTTGTTGTTTCGTTTTAAACAAATACGACGTAAAAGGATAGTTAGACGACGTTCTTTGAACAATTGAGTCGTTTATGGTTTACAACATCTTCAATTTCTTAAGGGTTCAGGGTAGTACTTTGTAACGACAGCGGTTAAGTCGTGGAATATATATTTTACGTCAGATAGTTAAATAGCCGCCATGGTTTCTCATTTAAACGACGTCATTTTAACAACTTAGTCGTCTATTGTATTTTACAACGCCTACAATTTATTAACACCGACGTGGTTTGTTGTTGTGATAAGAATATTTTATTATTTTTATATCAAAATATTCAAAATAAATTTAAAATAAATCAAAAAAATGAAAAGTCAACTCCTATGAAGTCATTGATATATTTTCTTCCACATAAACCTTGAAAAAATTCATTTTGAATAACAAAAATTTAAAATGACCATCCAAAACAAAATTGTTTTGATGAGTCATAAAAACACTTCTAGTTTTATGGTTTAGGGTTTAGAGTCTAGGGTTTAGAGATTAGGGTTGTTATTTATTGGGGTTTATTTTTAAAATAAAATTTTTGAGTCGTCTAGGGTATATGTTAGACTTTAAAACCATAAAACCTTTTATAAACTTAATTTTTTAAATTTTATAATTTAGTTTTAAGGGTTTAGGATATTAATTTTTAACGACGGGGTTTGGGTCGTGGAATACATATTTTACGTCGTTCATTATAATACCGACATGGTTTCTACTTTAAACGACGTCATTTTAATATGTTAATCGTCTATTATAATTTACAACGCCTTCAATTTATTAACACCGACGTGGTTTGTTGTTGTGATAAGAATATTTTATTATTTTTATATCAAAATATTCAAAATAAATTTAAAATAAATCAGAAAAAATGAAAAGTCAACTCCTATGAAGTCATTGATATATTTTCTTCCCCCTAAACCTTGAAAAAATTCATTTTGAATAACAAAAATTTAAAATGACCATCCAAAACCAAATTGTTTTGATGAGTCATAAAAAAACTTCTAGTTTTATGGTTTAGGGTTTAGAGTCTAGGGTTTAGAGATTAGGGTTGTTATTTATTGGGGTTGATTTTTAAAGTAAAATTTTTGGGTAGTCTAGGGTATATGTTAGGCTGTAAAACCATAAAACCTTTTATAAACTTAATTTTTTAAATTGTATAATTTAGTTTTAAGGGTTTAGGGTATTAATTTTTAACGACGGTGGTTGGGTCGTGGAATACATATTTTACGTCGTGAAGTAAAATATACGACATGGTTTACGCTTTAAACGACGTCATTTTAATATGTAAGTCGGTTTATATAATTTACAACGCCTTTAATTTCTTAACCCCGACGTGGTTTTTCAGTCGTCGTTATATAAAAATATTCAAAATAAATTTAAAATTAATCTGAAAAATGAAGCTTCAAAATAAACGGCCTTACGTTCAGTGTTTCCGTCGTGGAATATTACATTTACATCGGTTCTTGTAGAACTTTCACCATGGTTTTTCTTTCGACGTTTTAAAGAGCGCGCTCTCTAAAAAATTTCGCGCGACCTAAATTTTTTAGATTTGGCTCTTATTCTTATACTTCGAACTCGGAACCCTAAAATTTTCAGATTTCGCGCAACATAACATTTCGCTCTCTCACTTCTGCTCTAATTAAAAGTTGCACTCTCCAGGCTCCGTCGAATCTGTGAGCTCGTCTAACCTGTAAGTACAAACCCTAACTTCCCCTTGTAAATTCATTGAATGATATTAGGTTGTATGCTTTGCGATCAGTTAATAATGTGCTTATAGGTATGGGTTCATGGATTTTCTGTTTAATGGGTTCATGGATTACATTATCTGTTATGTTGAATTTGGAATGGATTTAATTTTGTTGGATCTTTTAATCACCCTATGTTATGTTAAATTGGGAATGGATTTATTGTTTTCATGCTTGGTTTCATGTATATGTTGGTTTCTTGCTTGGTTTCATGTATATGTTGGTTTCTTGCTTGGTTTCATGTATATGTTGGTTTCTTGCTTGGTTTCATGTATATGTTGGTTTCTTGCTTGGTTTCATATATATGTTGTGTTCTTAATGGGTTTTGTGTTCTTGAATATAAACTGAGCCACGAAAAATTTTAAGGCATACGACGAAGATCACACGACGGTTTTTTTAAACTACCGTCGTTGTATTACTTATACACGACGGTTTTTTCATAAACCGTCGTTTGTATTACTTATAATAGACGACGCCTGTTGAAAATCCGTCGTCTATATATGCCAAATACGTCTGTTTTTGTTTAAAACCCGTCGTCTCTGTTGTGTATTACTTGCTATTAAATCTTTGTATAATCTGATATAGTGATGGTCATTGCCTGTATTTTCACTTTATTATAGATAATAGGTTATAGTGTCGGAGATGGATAAGTCATGGATGCACTCGGATAGAAGATCTAAGTCATATGAATTTGGGGTGGAAGCATTTTTGAACTTTGCTGTAGAAAATCTTCTAACTACAACACATATCCATTGTCCATGTGTTAAATGTGTTAATTTGAAGTTGTTTGGGGTTGGAATTATAAGGGATCACTTATACTTTAATGGAATTGACCAAAGCTATAAGAATTGGACATTTCACAGAGAACCTTGGGAAGCAACTACTAATGCTAGTAGAAATGTTGAAGAAGATGATGGCCATAGTAGGTACAGTTTTGTGTCTCAAGAAATTGATATGGATGATAATGATTTTGGTGATTTTGGTGATTTTGGTTCCGATCCTTATGAGTTTGCCAATGTGATTGGGGATGGAGATCAACCAGTGTACCCTGGTTGTAGAAAGTACACGAAGTTATCGGCATTAGTGAAGTTGTATAATTTGAAGGCAAAACATGGGATGAGTGATGTCTGTCTTACAGAATTATTGATACTTCAAGGCGATTTGCTTCCAGAAGGAAATACAATACCAACCTCTATGTATGAGGCTAAAAAAACTTTGTGTGCATTGGGGCTGAGTTATGAGAAAATGCACGCATGCCCCAATGATTGCATCTTGTATAGGAAGGAGTATGAGGATTCAACTAATTGTCCTACTTGTGGTATCTCAAGGTGGAAGGAAGGCAAAGATTCAATCTTGAAAGAGGGTGTGCCAACAAAGGTGGTGTGGTATTTTCCTCCAATTCCAAGGTTTAAAAGGATGTTTCAATCACATGAGACAGCTAAGAGTTTGACTTGGCATGCTGCTAGAAAATCAATTGATGGTCAGATGTCTCATCCGGCGGATTCCCCGTCTTGGAAACTTCTTGATGATAAATGGCCTAAGTTTGGTAATGAGCCGAGAAACTTGAGATTGGCTCTTTCATCTGATGGATTCAATCCCCACAGTTCTCTAAGTAGCAGATATAGTTGTTGGCCGGTTATCTTAGTTACATATAATCTCCTCCATGGTTGTGCATGAAACGAAAGTTCATGATGTTAACCTTATTGATTTCCGGTCCTAAACAACCCGGAAATGATATAGACGTCTACTTGGAGCCTTTGATTGATGATTTAAAATCTTTGTGGGTTGGGATTAGGGGAGTGTATGATGCACATAATGGAGAATACTTTACACTCAGAGCTGCATTAATGTGGACAATTAATGATTTCCCCTCCTATGGAAACTTATCTGGTTGTGTTGTTAAAGGATATAAAGCTTGTCCAATATGCGGCGATGATACACCTAGTCACAAGTTGAAAAATGGCCACAAAATTTGTTACATTGGGCATAGAAAATGGTTACCAATCAATCATCCATATAGGAGGCAACGTGCAGCTTTTAATGGGAAACCTGAATATGGCATACCTCCCGACCCATTAACCGGAGAAGAAGTGCTGCATATGGTTGAAAATGGTGACAGAGTTTGTTGGAAGAAGAAATCAATATTCTTTGATCTCGAGTATTGGAAATACCTTCCCGTGAGGCATGCCCTAGATGTTATGCACATTGAGAAGAATGTTTGCGATAGTATCATTGGTACATTGCTGGAGATCCCTGGAAAAAATAAAGATGGGATTGCTGCTCGATTAGATTTATTGAACATGGGGTCAAAACTGATTTGCAACCCAAGTATGGAGAAAGACGTACTCGTTTGCCTCCTGGGCCTTGGAATTTGTCAAGAGCAGAGAAGAGAGAGGTTTGCAATTTTTTCTATGGTATGAAGGTCCCTGAAGGTTATTCTTCAAATATTAAAAATCTTGTATCTTTACAAGATTCAAGACTTCTTGGCCTTAAATCACATGATTGTCATACCTTAATGCAACAATTGCTCCCTGTGGCAATTCGTTCTGTTTTGGAGAAGCCTGCAAGGTATGCAATAACTCGCTTGTGCTTCTTCTTCAATGCTATATGTGCAAAGACTGTTGATGTTTCCAAGCTAGATAAGTTGGAAGAAGATGTAGTAGTTACTCTGTTTTTGCTTGAGAAGTACTTTCCCCCTTCATTCTTTGATATCATGGTTCATCTAGTAGTACATCTTGTCAGAGAAGTTCGTCTATGTGGGCCAGTATATTTTAGGTGGATGTATCCGCTTGAAAGATATATGAAAGTGCTGAAGGGGTATGTTCAGAATCGTACTCGTCCCGAAGGTTGCATTGCTGAGCGGTATATAGCTGAAGAAGCGGTAGAGTTTTGTACTCAGCATTTATCCGATGTTAGTACAGTTGGAGTGCCTTCAAGCCAAAAGATGGGAGTTTCAAAGCCATTATCAGGTTGCACAGTGAGCGTAGTTGATCACGACCTGTTGAATCAAGCACATCTATATGTCTTGGAGAATACGGAGGAAGTCCTACCTTATATCGAGTACGTATGAGTTTTATTCTTTAAGTTTCCATTTTAAATTATTTTTTATGTTTATCTTATATATTTGGGACCGTAATGCTTGAATTTTTCGTGTCATGTAGGCAACATATGATCCACATCAAGACCGCTTATCCAAAATTTAGAAAGAGAACAAAGTGGCTGCAGGATAAGCACAATAGCACTTTCATTCAATGGCTACGCTTCAAGGTATATGTTGTTGAATAACATATTTCTTTTTTAATTTTCTTCTTATTTCTATGTTAGATTGAATTAAGATTTGATTAATTTGCAGGTTCAAAGTGAACTTGAGGAAGACAATCATGGCGCATCAGAAAATTTAAGGTGGCTAGCAGCTGATCCAAACATGGCAGTGCCATTATATAGGAGCTATCTTATTAAAGGTATTAAATTCAATATCAAGGCACAAGATGATGTGCGGACAACTCAAAATAGTGGAGTTTATTTACTTGCACAAACCATGCAAGTTGTTAGTGCCAAGGATAAAAACCCAATTCTCTCAAATATGG
>NW_023010164.1:0-38170 GCF_902201215.1 Prunus dulcis
TTAGCAGACTAAACACGTCTGTTTTTATTTTTTTTCGACGTTGTTTTATTTAACAACGTCTAATATTTATCGTCGTTGTTTGTTTCTGAAAATAGGACGTATAAATTTTGTAATACGACTCTCATATATTTGTAACCGGCGTTGTTTCGTTGTTCAACGTCTACTCTATAAATACATACGTCGTAAATAATGACACTGACAACTATTTCCACGTCATCTTTTATAGAAAAATCGAAGTGGAAAATTTATTTTACAACGACTGTTTTTATATAGGCGACGTAGTAGGAATAAATAACGTCGTCTTCTAATGTATTTAAAGACGTCATATTTTTTGTTGTCGTGAAAATGATATTTAACGGCGTCTTATTTTAATTTTCGTCGTTGTATGTCTATCTTGCGGCCTTGTTCTGTTAATATGTGTCATATTTTTTCTTTTTAACGACGGTTTTTTTAGAGAGTTGGTCGTCTATTCTCATCCTCGACTGCTTTTTTAGATCTTTTTGCAGTACAAAGACGTCGTTTTGTATTTGTTGATGGCGTTGTATATTTTAACAACGACGGTGATTTAGCGTCGTGGTTTATGAGGGAAAAGATGACGGTGGATTCCACGACCATTGAAAAACCGAATACACGACGGTGATTTACCGTCGTCTTTTTACTTTTTTGTAGTAGTGTTTTTTGTAATACGTAAGTAAATAAATAGATTTGCAAGGTAATTAATAGAATAGTTTTGATGATGTGGAAGTATATATTATACTTCCACATTACAGTTCACAATTTCCCTCAGAGATATTCTTCCCCAAACCAAAACGAAAAGAATCATTTATATATATATATAAATCTACAAGCAGTTTATCTAAAGGATTACAATCTAATTTCTTATAGGTCGTCTCCACAGTATACAATAAATATGCCGCTTATTTACTAAAAGATATGTTTCTCGTAAATAAAGAAATAAAATTAAGATGAATTTAATAATTAAAGTATTGTCATAAATATTTTTTATATATGCGGAAAGGTTCAACAACTTGAGATTCGAGTTGAGTAAGTTCATTAGAAATTGAAGTATCAATATTATATATAGAAGCTGTATCCTTGTTATCGTTACCTAAATAAGATTTTTAGGTTTCAATACACATAAGATAAACAACTAAAACAAAGTTAATAATTAAAGTATTGTTCCGTACAATTTTTAAAAAAAGTATTGTGATATATATGTCTTTTATAGAAGGAAAAAAAAAAGGGAGATTCACTATTATACCCAATATGGGGGCCCAAATTATAAAAATACCCTATATAAAATGGACTTTAGAAACACACCCAAAGCCCATATACAACATAACAAAAAAGCTTTTAACTTCTTATAAATTACAAAACTGCCATCAATTTCTTAAAACAAGCCCAACCCCAAAATCTCATAAAAATACCCAAAGCACTCAATAGGGCATAAAAGTAATTTAATAATCAATATTAAATTCAATAAGGCTAGCTATCATTTTTTGGGTTTTTTTTGGGTTTGTTTATAGGAATTCAATTGTGTATGGTTTATTTATAATATTAGTGCTAGAAATGGGTATATCACTAAATATCTCAAAAAAAAAATCGCTATGTGAAAGTTAAGCAAAACTGCATATGGGAAATTGAAGTCTAGAAAATAAACGCATTCCCGCGCTAGAGCACGTTGGAGTGCAAGATCGGTAATGAAAAAGTACGTATAGTGTGTTCTATAAAAGTGATGCATGCATTCACTTGGTCCATACGTGTACGTGAAATGAGATATTTACTAACTGTCTTTTATGTTGTAATGGTAATGACAAACTTTATTAAATATCGAAACGATGTCTTTTTTCTCCATTTTAGGACTATATTTCAACTTTCATTCTTTTTTTGCTCACTAATTCAATTTGAAACACCGCTTTTCTTAACCACACTTTTTTTTATAAAAATTTCTTCATACATCCAATTTGCGGCCTCGCACTAGCAATGTGTTTCTTAGCTACGTATATAGAAGCATAATTTTTGCCTTCTATATCATCATTTTCCTAATCAGCCAGTATGACATGGCTGGACCAATCATTGTGTGTTTGAGACATTAAGTGCCCAATCAAAGGCTGCCATATGTAACGTGGTTGTTGGAAATGTTCAGACGTGGGCAATCTGCCTGACCTAGACACCCACTATAAATTGCTGTGATGCTAGAGGTGGCCTTCATATGCAAAACCCTATCGTCCTTCAGAAAGCTTAGCTTGATTATTTCTTTGCCGTTCTCTTGTTTGGTCTTGTGATCTGCACAGAAATGAAGGAAAATCAAAGCATCCTTCTCTTCTCAAATAGGAAGAGACTCAAACACAAACATGTTTTGGTTCAGATTATGAATCACAGACATCATTACATCGAATCCTTGATTTACCAGACAATGTAACTTGAAGGGAGCAAAAGACATCTCTTGCCCGGCAACGATTGAACAAAGTACGACTCCGTACTTATATATGTAAGATTTTGTGATGAGCATGATTATTCTACACTTGCATGTTGAGACTGCGGTCTGTTGTGTGCAGATTTTGCGACCCGATGACGAGAGATCATGCTGTTTTCATGTATGTTACTTTTTCCTTATCTTTATTTAATTTGCCTTTGTATGATGAGTGGGCAGATCCATCCATGGCTGGCCTCCAGTTTGTATTTTTTGTTTTGTTACAATTAATTTTGCATCTTGTATAAAGGCCTAAGATTGATCTTTTCTTCTCTCCCCTACACAGTTTGCTGGTCACGGCAGGGAAGTATTCAACTCAAGCACATCTAGAGGTTTCGATGTCAAAAAACCTGTGGTGGTGCCATCTAAAAGATCATCAGAAGCTGTAGTTGTGCCATCTAATACGATTCTTACGAAAAACAGATGTGATGTTGTCGAATCAATGATTTACCAGATGCTTATAACTTTTGTAATTTTTAAACATATCAATTTGTTTCGCTAGGCTCGGTCATTTTGCAAGTATTTATTTGAATCACATGTATTAGTTCTTTGTTAACAAGAATATTCATGAATCAGTTACGAATCAAGAGCAAAAGGATTCTATACAAAGTGCACTATACACATACTGTCAACGTGCTCTAGCGTGGGAATGTGTTTAATTAATTCTCATTTAAGACGTTCAGTGCATGCCGTGTTTAACTTTAAATTTTTTATAAAAAAAAATATTAATTCCCTACATGCTGTTTCATATTTACAATATACTTATATCATCTATTACTACCCTAGATACAAAATTTCACAAAACGAAAACTAGTATTGCAACCAAAGTTGAAAGAAAGAACCATTTCATTGAAAACTATATATCAATCATAATCAATTCCAAATACAAACTCTATTAAGTATTAAAGAAATACATAATATTGCTGCCAAATTTACAATTAACTTGTACATAGTCTCCAACTCATTCACTCATAAGGCCCCAACAACAACGTAACCTATGCAAAAACCTCATGATAGCACTGGCAGTAGACATCATCTAACAAGAATCAAACTTCTATACAAAGTGCACTATACACATACTATCAAGGTGTCATGGGAATTCGAACATGAGATCACTGGTTTGCAAGTTAAGACCCTTTTCTAGTGAGTTAGACCCTGTTGGTAACTATTTTAAACTCTCATCATATATATTTGAGACACAAACATACACACTCACATAGAAGCATAAATATTGCCATGTCATTTTCCTAGTCAGCCAGTATGACATGGTTCTATCGTGACCAATCATTATATGTTTGAGTCATGAAGTGACCAATCAATGTATGTTTTAGACATATAAATTACCACTCAAAGGTTGCCATGTGTAATGTAGTTGCTGAAATCTCCCTCACCTAGCTAGACACACACTATACATTGGTTAATGATGGTAGAGGTGGCCGTCATATGCAAGACCTCATAGAAATTATCGTTCTCCAAAAGCTAGCTTATTGGGTTAGGGTTTTCGTGTTTGGCCTTCTTCCCCAGAGAAATGAAGGAAAATCATAGCATATTTCGGTTTTCAAATAGGAAAAGGCTCAAACACACACATGTTTTGGTTCAGATTTTACGAATCGTAGACTTTTTACATCGAATCGATGATTTATCAGATATGTAAAGGAAAGAGAGCATAAGACGTCCCCAATGTTGTAACAATGGGGTTCTGGTACGATTCTGTAATTATATATATGTTAATTATATGTCTTAATTACATGCCTACGTGATGATCTCATGTTCAGACTGGTCTGATTATGTGGATTTTTGTGTGCAGAAGGCAGCACTTGCATCATCTAGGTAGGTTTTTGTGGGGTGTTTGCCCAGATCCATCCATGGCTGGCCTCCAATTTGTAATTTCTTAGAATTTTGTTAGAATTTACACCTAGCTGTTATTTCAGGTTTATCTTCTTTTCTGTCTCCTCTGAACATTAGGGGTTGGCATGTATTAAGCTCGTCAAGTAGCATGAGGGAAGTACTCAAATCAAGCAGGTCTATAGGGTTTTGGTATCAAAAAATATGTAATTGCGGACCTAAAAGATGATGTGTTGGTTGTACTTCTTCAACTCTTGACTTAGCAGATTAAGCTAGCCCAAGAAATTCAAAGTTGCAATCGATGATTTACCAGAGATGCCTGTAACTATATTGCAATCTATAAACATATCAAATATTTTGACCTAAAAGATGGTGTATTGGGTATTATTTTGTTATATATTCATGTTCAGTCATGGTATTTAACTTGATCAATCCCATGTATTGGTATTTTTGTAACAAGAATCAAGAATCAGTTATTAATCAAGAGCAAATGAGGCTTTGGAATTGAAGTGCAGTGAGCAGATATGCATATGCCAAACACATAATCACGATAACCACACAATAATTTTTATCCTCTGTGATTAATCCACAACTGATAAAAATTGTTTTGTTATCCTTTCTGGAAACTTTGCTAAAATATGAAAATTATGAGAGAATATTTGTTTGTGGGAATTTTCTGTGTATTCTTCTCCTTGTAGGAGGTCATATTTATAATACAACAAAACCTGAATGGGCAAGTAAATAATAAATTCCTAAATCCATTTACAGTAGGAAATCAGGAATTAAAGTAAATCAATTACAATTATAATAGGAATTCTTGGTGTATAAGGAAAGTAAGTCAATATCCACAAGTCACGCCAACACTCCCCCTCACGTTGGTGCATAGATGTCGCCAATGCCCAACTGATCCAGTGAATTGTGGAATGCTTTACTGGAAATTGCCTTTGTCAAAATATTCGCCAATTGATCCTTGGATTTCACAAAAGGAAACTGAAACACTTTAGCCTCAAGCTTCTGTTTGATGAAGTGTCGATCCACCTCAACATGTTTAGTACGATCATGTTGAACCGGATTCTGTGTAATGGCTATAGCAGCCTTGTTGTCAGAAAACAGATTCATTGTGGATGTAGGTTTATACCTAAGTTCAGTAAGCAACTTTCTTAACCAAAGAAGTTCACAGATCCCTTTAGCCATGTCTCTAACTCGGCTTCTGCACTGGATAAAGCTACTACATTCTGTTTCTTGCTCCTACATGTCACCAAATTACCTCCCACTAATGTGAAGTAACCCGATGTGGATTTTCTATCTATTACATTACCTGCCCAATCTGCATCTGAATAACCATCAATATTTAGATTACCATGCTTTGAGAACATAAGTCCTTTTTTAGGTGCAGACTTCATGAAGCATAATTCCTTTTAAGTTTTTACGCCAAATGCTTACATAAGTGATTTTAGCAATTTTAAAAGGAGTAGTCTATCAGCCCTATTCTCCTCTCTTTGTGGGTGTTTTCCTCTCCCCTTTGGTGGGTGTTTAGCTCAAGCTCTGCTCCAATTTTGAGGCTTCATACCTCTGGCTTCCTTTATTTCCTTAGATCCCCTTTTATCTCTCATCACCTTGTATTCTATTGTCCCTTTCTCCACCCATTTCCTCTTATCTCCCTCACCCACTCCATTAAAATCCCTTTTCTATGGTATTGGTATCGTCCCTTCCCATTGAAATTTTCTCCTCCTTATTGATATGGCTTCACCATGTGGCTTCTATGTTGATGTTTGTTTGGTTTTTGTGTTTGTTCTGGTGCTTTTCAGTTTTGATTTGGGAAGTGATGATCTTCTTGTGGCTAGCTTCTTTTTTCTAGTATGTATTTATGTATTGTGTGGGATTTTAAGGTATTTGGGTGGATATGAGGGTCGTACGTCTGTTTCTTTTTGTGCCCCTTGGGTGTGGCAGCTCATCCCCTCAACTTGTCTCAGTGATGTCGTCTCAAGCGTTGGCGGCGGCTTAGCTGTGTTTTGTTTGCTATTTTGGCGTTGTTTTGGGCTTATGTGGGCTTAATGCCTTTTGGGATTTAAGCTTTCTTTTGCATTTTATTTGGGCCTCTGAGCTCAGTTGATTGGGTCTCACTTTTGTTGTTTTGTTGTGCCTTTTGTGATTTCTTAATGAAATCTATTTCCGACCCAAAAAAAAAAAAGAAAAAAAAGTCTAGTAATACTTCTTTCTCAAAGTTGAAAGAGGTTTCAACCAATTCGAAAACCTCATACTTCAATGACTGAAAATAAAGAGGTCTTTATTGTAATATTAGTTGGAAAGCTAAGAAATTTTTTTATTTTATCGGACGACAAAAAACAAAATTTCTTATTTAAGTATTTGAGATTGAATGATATATTTTTTTAGTGGTTTTTTTAAAATTTTTAATATTAATAAAAAAGTTATTTATTTTTAAATTTCAATTCAAGAAGTTGCGTTTGAATTTCTTAGTGCTCGGACAAAAGAAAAGGAAACATTGTCGGTGGCAAAGGCCCAAACAGAGAAACAAAGATTAAACTCTGAAAAAAGCTCAAACGAGAGAGAGAGAGAGAGAGAGAGAGAGAGAGAGAGAGAGAGAGATAAATACAGAACCTTGGAGCAGATGGAAAGATAAGACCCGTCAGTCTCACTATCACCACTCCACCAACAACCGATCAGTGAGAGTGGAAATATTACATCATCTTTTCATGGATGTAGTAATTATCATATCTTCTTGAGTTTCTGAGGCGAAGATACTTGCAAGACTTTTACCGACCACCGCTCCATAGCCTTGGTCAACGCCATGTAAGCCGGTAAGCAATCTATATTTATGCGGCCAAGCCCTTACAGCCCGTGTGGAAGTGAACCTATGCTTATATGTTATTCCTAATTTCTATTGAGCTTAGTGCCGCTTATTATAGATCTATTTATAATTAGAAGAAATTCATGTTTAGAAGGATCAGAAAATTCCCAGAGTACTAATTCAGAATTTGGCTCTCTCTGTTTTGATCAGTGGGTGAAGAATCTTAAAGGCGTAGCTTTTGATGGAGAAGATGTTGGATGAAACCAATTGTGAAGTTCTTCGGCATAAAGTAGATTGGAGAACCATATAAAGAAAAACGTACTAATCTTTCTTTCTGCCTCCGATCCCACTTTGTTTCGTCAGAAAATGGAACTTAGAATGAAGTCTATGAACGCATCTTTGGTGAGTGAGGCATCTTTCATTGGACTAGTTGATAAGAAAAAACACAAAGATGCAACCCTTCAAGCAATAGAGGACACAGAAAGCAACTCATTCTTTGGTAAGGATGAATACATCGTTGCAAGAAAGGAGCAAGTGTCAAGTATAGTTGCAACCTTGATTATCTCCAACAGTCAAGAAAGTATTTTGGTTATTGTAGGAATGGGTGGTGTAGGAAAGGAGTTTGTCTGTGGTGCGCCGGGTGTACCTGTACAGCCCATCACGTGGCCTTTTTTTAAAAACAATGAAAACTGGTTCTTTTGGTTAACCAGTTAAACTAAGGAAAAAAAAAACTCCCGCTCGTTCAAAACCTAGGCTGCACACAGATCGATTTCGTCTATCTCCTCCTCCATAGCTTTGCACAGCCACAGCTCTATTTCGGTGAATTTATAGCTGCACAGCTTCCTACAGCCTGAAGAAGCTCCCCCCACTTCGTCTTCTCCATCTGAGGAGCAGATTTCAGCCAAAACCCAGAAACCCACTTCGTCTTCTCCAGCCGCTTCCTCCATCACGGTAAGTTCGTGTGTTGATTTTCGTTATGTGTAATTGATGGTTCTATTTAATTTATTCTTCTAGTGATTTTGAATTGTTGTTTCAGTTTTTTCATTGAACAATTCCAGAAATTAATGATTCAAATTTTGTATTTCTTTTCCCACTCTGCATTTCTGCTGGGTTGTTATAGTGCCTCTTGATCTGATTGTATATATAAATACCCATGAGGGCTCTGATTGTGTATGATTTAATTGTGGTGGGTTTGTGATTCTGAAAGTGGCGTGAGGTGAAGTGGGTATCTGACATTGATGGCTGTAATGTTCATGCAATTGCATATCTCTCTATATAGTTTTTTTTTTCCAAAGTATGCACGTATTTCCAAACCCCATAGTTGTAATGTTCGTGGAATTGCATAGCTCAAAATGCAATAGCATAGCTAAATATGCAATTGCATAGCTAAATATGCAATTGCATATCTCTATATGCAATTACTAATAGCCTGTATGCAAATCCAAGTCATTGAATGCAATGACAGTATATAGTTTTTGTTTCAAATTATGCAACTCAGGTGATTTCGTGGTATGTAGGTAGCTTTGACTGTGCTTTAGAATAATTTGTTATGGGGATTAAAGTGTTCCGAAAGTGTAATGTGAGGATTGGTTAAGATTTGTATTGGGATTTGAAATGAGTAAGAATCCCGACCCAATAGAGAAATGCATGGGTGGGTTGTGTGCATTATCTGTGCAATGTAATAATCGAGGGCTGATGCACTTGCAAGTAGTATCGAGCAATTGCATATCAGTATATGCAATTACTAAGCTACTGTATGCAAATCCAGGTCCCCGTATGTTTTTAATTAAGCAATGTGATGTTGTGGTGCTTACGGGGTTTAGGGGGCATTAGGCTTTGGATTAGTATTCAAATTCTCGGCGCTACAGACAATTGCATGATAGTAAGTTGTGCTTGATTTGCGCAAGTTATGGAAGCTAAAAAAAGGGGATCAGCAAAAGGAAAACGCAAGGGCAACAGTAATGTGCAACAATCAAGAGTTGGGCGAGATGCATTTTTTAATTTCATGTAAGTTACGCGTACATCTTAAAATTGGAAATGTGGTTGCTTAATATTGTGATGGTTAATTGATTAAAAATAAATGATTTACAGGAAAAAACAACGACATGAAATGGGGAAAGAGGCAAATGCAAAGTTGGACAGAAAGGTGAGAGATGGCAATGGATTGGGCAGTTTAGTAATTATTTTATTAAATAGGGTCTTTTAATGAGGAAATTTTTTTGTTTCAGGTACGAGAAGAGATTGGTAATAAATGGAGGAAATTGAACCCTCAAGAGAAGGCAACATATGGCTCTGCCTTGGATTTATCGGGTGGGCAAGTAGAAGGATCAAGTGGGCAAGTAAACGTCTCACTGAATGAGAAGGGTTTTACCAGTAGATGCAGCCCGGATCGATTCCATCAGACGGTGGAAAAATTGTCGAATCAGAAGCGCTTAGCAATTAATGAAATTGGGTTTGGTAAAGTGGCATCTTTGTGTTGCACTCGTTTACACCGCAAACTATGCAAATTTCTAACTGAAAGGTTCAATCCTGATATGTCTTCTATACAACTGCACGGCAAAGTGATTGGAATAAGTGCCGTTGAGTTTGGGCGTGTTATGGGTCTTAAGAACACCGGCGAGGTTGTTGAACTTGAGTGGCTGGTAGAAGATGAAAAGGTGAAAGAGTTAGTGAAGAGTTTCGGTGGAAATGGCAAGAGAGTATTAGTAAGGGCTTTAGCTGAACAATTGGAAAAGTGCGAAAATGCCGATGAGGACTTTAAAGTTCGATTTGTGGTGTTCGCACTTGGCACTGTACTTTGCCCGACCTCCTCACCATCAGTGACGGGGAACTATTTAACTTTCTTGATAATCCCAGGGAAGATAGAGACTAAGAACTGGGCCGACCATGGATTCAACTTCTTATGTGAAGGTATTAGGTCGTTCAAAGCAAAGAAAGTTTCGTATGTAAATGGGTCACTACTATTTCTCCAACTACTGTATTTCGATTCAATTCTCCATGGTGGAGTATATGTTGATAAGTCTTTGGATCCCATTGTGTCATGGGACAATAAGTCGGTGTGGAAAATGATTAAATGGGTCAGAAAGCAAGGTGGGTTTGATAGTCCAACCGTTCGGGTAGTTTCAAAGCACAGTCCAACGAATGAAGTGTCGACAGTAAACCTTGAAAGAATTGTTCAAGAAGTTGCAGTCAGTTTGGCGCCAATAATACAGGCCGAGGGGAAGCGATCAGTTGAAGGACTTGCTATAACTTTGGGGCCGATAATACAGGCGGAGGTCCAGCGGTCAATGTTGGAACTCACTGACAAGGTAATGAGTCAAGTGAGCTCCTTCAATAAAGACGCAAGACAACATCTTCATCCGGGACATGAAGATGTAAATCAAACTAAGGACAGTCCACTGAAAGATTGTAAATTACTGTTAATCAAATGTTCCTGATGATCTTTTGTCTGCAGGTATGATGCCCATTCAGGTGGTGAACGTGAAATTCAGGCAAACACTGTTGGAGTTACTGAACCAGTTAGATGGGTTTGATTCAAGAGGAGATGTCAACGTGATCTTGGCAACAAATAGAATTGAGAGTCTTGACCCAGCCTTGCTTCGTCCTGGCCGAATAGATAGGAAGATTGAATTCCCTCTTCCTGATATCAAAACAAGGAGGCGCATCTTCCAGGTAAATTGACACGACTGTTTTTAAGAAATAAACAAATTCAACATGAAACGTGCCAAGTTTTTATGGTTGTGAGTAACGATGATTGGATCTATTGATTGCAGATTCACATATCCAGGATGACGTTGGCTGATGATGTCAATTTAGAAGAATTTGTTATGACCAAGGATGAGTTCTCTGGGTCTGATATAACGGCAATATGTACTGAAGCTGGTTTGCTTGCTTTTAGAGAGCGCCGTATGAAGGTGAGAAAGACACTTTGATCTTCCAACCTCCCTTCCCCATCTTCAATCTCTGAAATTTGTTTATCATTTCTTACTGTGTTTGATTCAACTGGTTGCTTAATCATTGTAATTAATGTGGGTGTTACATTTAAATTGTGTGCATCAGGTGACACATATAGACTTCAAGAAGGCAAAGGAAAAGGTGATGTTCAAGAAGAAAGAAGGGGTTCCGGAAGGGCTCTATATGTCTTCGGAAACTATATATGAAATAGTAGAAAATAAAAAGGTCACAAATATATAAATTCTATATTATATATATTGCTATATGAATTATATAAAATAGACATATTATCTATAGAATAATATAAAACTAAAAAAATAGTAAATTATTATTATTATTTGTTCCATATTATGTAACTGCATGCACATAAGGTTGATGGTTAAGGTTGTGCAATTGCATGTACTTATTCCTGTTTGCATACAGGGACGTTGTGTTTGCAGTATATCATGGACAATTGCATTACGTGACGGCCAATTGGACGTTATATACTTCGCGTAATACATTGGACACCTGAGTTTTTTTGTTGCCCCAATGGGAACATGATAGAAGGGTATTCAAGCCCCGACTTCATTTACCAAACAGGAGTTCCTACTAGATTGATAATAAAGGTGTCGTAACCATATTTTGGGGTTATTTTTTTGTACATTTTATACCCTAAATCTATTCTACCATACCGATTCTAACATTTAACATGCGATATTATGGCTGAAATTATAACATCAGAAATGACATCAGAAATGATGACAACCAACACCAGTCGCTCATCATACAATACCGGTGTTTCACGGAGCTCGCTTCTCCAAAATAGCAATTGCTTCGTATACCTGGATCTTGTCCCACTTAGTTGAACCACCATCAACAAGCTGTGCGTATTTCCTAAACATCTCAAAGCCTACCTCAATCCCGCCATTGTAAAGCTCGTACTTGGTCGTTGAATCTCCTTCATCAAAGATGTTGTTACTAGCCTCGGTGGGAGGCTTCGTGACATCATGGGCTCGTTTGACTTGTTGGCGGACATAATTCGATGAATTAACACCATCATCACCCACCCTCTTGTTCTTAGGTGTGGTGGAGCCTCTTGAGCTACCAACCATTGAATGGGACATTGTATGGGTTTTCTGTTTTTGTCTCTCAGATTGTGTTTCAATAATGGATTAAGTACAAAATAGGTGGAAGTCTTTGAGTTGAAATGTAGAGGAAGTAAGTCCTTAAATAATCATTCATTTTACCCTGGTTCGTTGTACTTGGTCATTTTGTAGTTTGGACTGGGGTTTCTTTTTCGGCGGAACGTCGAATTTTCCTAAACGAAGACACTCCATTAAGTTCTGTTGAACACATACCTCGTTTGTTTGAAAAAGTAAGTTCGTTGGGGTCATATTTCTGGGGAACGGTCAACTTTACTCAACGAACGCAACACTTGCGTTAACTTGAACAAAGACCACGTTTATTAGAAAAAGTGAGTTCGTTGGATCCTTTTTCCGTCGAACAGGTAACTTTCGTCATTGAACGAACTCCTTGCGTTAGTATGAAAACAAATAACGTTTGTTTAAATTTTTTTTTCTGTTGGGGTTCTTTTTCGGGGGAACGTGGGATTTTTCTGAACCAACGCACCCCCTTCTGTTTGGTTCAAGACGCACCTAGTTTGTTTGAAAAAGTACGCTAGTGGGGCCCATTTGTGTGGGAATGGGTAACTTTACTAAACAAACACAACCCTTATGTTCACTTAACAAACACCCCGTTTGTGTGAAAGAGTAGGGTTGTTGGGTATATTTTTTCAGCGAACAGAAAACTTTCCTCAACCAACGTACATTTTACGTAGTACTGAAAAAGTTTCCCATTTGTTTGAAAAAGAGCGGTAGTTGGGGCATTTTTTGGTCAAACGGGTTACTTTTCTCCACGAACGTAAGTACTGCATTCGTATGAAGAAATACTCTGTTGGTTTGAAAAAGTAAGTTTGTTGGCCTTCATTTTCGCCGGAACGTCGAATTTTTCTGAACTAAATCAAACTCTTGCGTTCGAATGAACAAACAGCCCGTTTGTTTGAAAAAGTTAGGTCGTTGGTATATTTTTTCGGCCAACAGATAACTTTCCTGAACAAACGCCACTACGAGCGTTTGTCTTCAAAAGTTTCTCATTTGTTTGAAAAAGTAAGGTCGTTGGGGAGATTTTTTCGCGAACAGAGAGCTGTTCTCTAGGAACACAGGTAATGCGTTCATATGAATAAATACCCTGTTGGTTATGAAAAGTACTTTTCGTGGGAACCGTTTTCGGTGGAACGTCAACTTTTTATGAACCAAAGCAATTACTTGCGCTCAGATGAACAAACAACCGGTTTGTTTGAAAAAGTAAGTTCGTTGGTCTATTTTTTCGGCGAACAGATATCTTTCCTAAACAAACGCATTGGTTGCGTTCTTGTAAACAAGTAGCTCATTTGTTTGAAAAAGTAAAGTGGTTGGGGAGCTTGTTTGGGTGAACGTTTAACTTTTCTTCAGGAACGAAAGGACGACGTTCGTTTGAATAAATAGCCCGTTGGTTGGACAGAGTAGGTTTGTTGGCCCCCTTTTTCGGCGGGCCGTTGAATTTTTCCAAACGAAAGCGAACCTTCCGTTTTGTTCAACAATGACCCCGTTTTTTCCTTTCTTTTGGTGAAGATAGATACGTTAGAGTGTGTATGATAATATGCTCGAAATTTGGTTGGACATGAGAGGCTGTTTTATAGAAACATGTAGGGGTACAATTGTCCATTCGGAATAAACTCCGCCATACATTTTTTTTAACACCATTTCAAAATTACCATAAACCATACTTTGCCCCCAAAAGCCCAGACCCAATTCAATGTTAACCATAAAGCTCAACCAAAATTCAAAACTGTTAATCGAAAAATAAAATAGTAACCCTTGAATTTTAACCCTACAAGCCAACCCCAATTAATACGATCCATAACAGCCTTTGCACCCAACTCAATTTTAACTGTGAGCTCAACCCATTTCAATTTTAACTTTGACGCATAAACCACAAACCCTAAACACTTGAATTTTAATCATGTACCCCAAAACCAATTCGTACGCTCCATAAAGCCCAAACCCTTCAATTATAACCGTAAATACAAGTGCATAAACCCTAAATCCTAACCCCTTCAATTGTAACCAGAAAGCCCAAACTCAATTATTACTATCCCTACAGCGCAACCCAAGTAATTTTTAAATGTAAGAGCAACTCCACCCATTTGCCCCTAGCCATGGCAAGGGGGGAGCTAGGGCAGCCACTATTCATGTGAATAGTGGTTGCCCTTGCAAATAGTTTTGTGTGTTTCCACCCATTGCCATGGCTAAGGGCAAGTACTATTCATTTTGTTGTTTTTTCACAATTTTTTTTTTACTTAAACAATTAATTTGGATAATATTTTCGGATAAGATTTTTGGATTACTACGTGTCAATACTATTCATATCGGATAAGATTTTATTTTATTAGTTGTATTGGTTGGTATTTATAGAAAAAAAAAATTATGAGGATTTGGTGTTAAAAGTGAAGAGTATTGGTTGGTATTTATAGACACGGGCGGACCCATAATTTTTAAAGCGGAGGTGCAATATTGGCTAAGTATGAAAAATGGTTTTTCGGAATAATCATTTTCTCAAGATAATTTTTGGGGGCTTTTATTCCTTACACATCATATAAGAAAATTTGATTTTATGGGATTTTCATATGAAGTATATATTGACTTAATGAGGCATCATTTTTAGCCTATATCGTATTTTGCACTAAAACTGATTTTTCATATTTTGATTTGGTGGGAATTTGATTTTCTAGTATTTTTATTTGAATCCAAATTGGGGGTACTTCCTTATTTACATTGTAAACTTAAGTAAATGGAGTAATATAAAAATATATGAAAGTAAAAGGACAAAGACATTTACTTAAATTTTGTTTCTAGTTTTATGGCAAAACAGATCACCAAAGAGGTAGAGAGTTCTAAGTTGATGATGAAAGTCCAAACCCAATTCTACTTTCACAGTAAAGCCCAATCCATTGTGGGGCTGAAAACCCGAAACCCACTTGTGACAATTTGACAATTTTCTCCTTACAAATGTATAAGTGACCCGACTCTTCCAAGGGGATTAAAATGGCCCTAGGGAACAGGACCCGGGCCTTGCATTCTTCAAGTTAGAACCTCAGTGGAGCAAACCCAATGAAAATTCTGAAACATCATACGGATGCAGCGCAGGACCATTTTCGGGTTTCACCTACAATCTCTCTGTCCTCTCTGGGAGGCAAAGGAAATGGCGTCTCTCATGGCGATTCGACGCGCACCAAGCCCAGCACTGTTATAATTCTGTAAGGTACGGCCTCTGCATCTTTCTCAATTTGCCTTCTCTCACGGCAGCAACACCATCGCCATCAACATCACCAACTTAGAAACCCTAACCATAGCCAAAACCCTACACACCTCTACGGTCCCAAACGAGTACCAGAGGCCCCCTCCGCAGCAGCTGCCCCCGCCGTCCGATCCTAGGCCTTTCGATGAACAGGCAAACACTAACCAGTGGGAACCACAAGGCCAGGGATATCCTAACCAAGCTCCGAAATTTCCCAATCTCGGGTATCCAAACCAGAATTCGGCTTTACCTTCAAATCCCATTGTGGGTCTGGTTATATGGGACCGAATCCAAGCCATTGAACTCTTTCCTAGAGTGGGTTCGGTCTGCTTTGAGTGTTTTCACGTACACAAACGATTTAAACTGAAATTGGCAGCGTTTACATTTCCGGGTTGTTATGTTTTCGTAAAACATCTTATGGGTACGTTTTGATTCCATGTGCGTTGGCCTTCATTTTTTTCAGAGAAGCGTAGGGTCTGCGAAAGTTCAGGATTTGCTATTACGTGAATTCGTAGCTGTTGATATTGGTGTGAAGACTAAGGTTACGCTGAGAAGCTGTTGATTGAAGGTTGGGGCTTTAGTCGATTCCGGTTAGTCTCTTATTTCAAATGTGATCCCTTGCATATTGATATTTGATGGTGATTTCGGATGAAGCAAATGTTCACGTATGGCGTGCTTTCATATGATTCCTCTTACTTATTGTTGCCCTCTTTTGCTACTGCATACAGCTTTCCGATTATATCATATATTCTTTCGGATATGGATAGTGGTTCGTTTGATATTGGTTTTGTGGGTTGTGTGTGTGCACGTGTTTGATTATTCTGATAAAATTTGGGTCTTCCTTCGGTTGTGAAATTTTGTTTACGGATTTCCCTCAAGGTTTTAGGACTGCTGACTCCTGGGTATTTCGTCTCCTATAATTCTTATTTAATGCATTGGTGGGAACGGGTTACCATGTGTAAGTTTTGCCGTTATGTATTACTTATGAGAATTTATCTTCCAAATGACTCTTTAGTTATCAAAATGTGTGGGTAGGAAGACCAATAGTGGATGCAGTCCTATTGACTGTGTGCTTTCATCCTGTTATATCTGACTTGTGTAATGGGTTCTTTAGAATCCAGTTTGTTAGTTCCATTGCGTTTTACACAAA
Source organism: Prunus dulcis (assembly GCF_902201215.1). Classification (NCBI taxonomy): domain Eukaryota; kingdom Viridiplantae; phylum Streptophyta; class Magnoliopsida; order Rosales; family Rosaceae; genus Prunus; species Prunus dulcis. The sequence continues at coordinate 16,609 of NW_023010164.1, forward strand.
AAAGATAATTTTTTTAGGATATAGGTGATAAGTTAGAGCAATAGCAATAGGTCCGATTTGTTGGCCTTGCTTGTATAGATCGATGTTGGCAAGTGTCATATGTTATAAATTATGAAAGGAGACTGACATCAAAAGTTAAATGTGGAGACTACGTATGGAAATTATTTGTGGATTTTCATGCAGTGTCTTTTATGTTGTTGATAGTGTTTCATATGGTATTGATGCTTGGGGGTTTTGAGGGAGCAATGTGTGTGTGTATGTGTGTTGGTATAATTTGTTCTGCATCCTTCTAGTGCAATGTAGTCCCTGGTTGGTATTTTCTTGGATGGCATGTGATATTGACCTTCGGGTTCTATTTTTCGTCAGAATAGGTACTGTATTGGTTGATGTTGAGGGATATATAATCTGTTTCATTGTTTTCTGTATCAAATCAATAATGAAGGATTCCAAGCAACAATGAGGACGACGAAAAAGTCCATTCAGGTTGGACCATCTCAGCAAGGTTCCCGGCCCCAAAAGACCACCCTTGCGAAGGGTACGAAAGGTACCTCATCAGTGGCTTCCTCAACATCCAAAAAACGGAAGGCAGCATCCCGAATATCGGGTCCTATGGGTAGTGGCGTCTTCGGTGTACGTGTGTTTGTACCCAGGGGCCGCAATCCTTCTTCACCCGTGCTTCACGTGGATTTGGAGGAACATATCTCCTTCAAGGTATTGTTTTTCATTTTACAATTGGCATTTCTGAGTTTGGAAAAGTGTCTAATTAAGTCGGGTCACAAGCATATTCTGAATACTTAGTAATTTGTGTTTGATGTAGCTCACTTTAACAAAAATTAGAGGGTGTGGAAACAACGAGAAGTGTGCTCTGTGGTATAACACAGCAATGCACGAGATGGTGAAAGCAAAGGTCCAAGAGGCTGGCTTTTTGCCCTTTTTGTCGATATTGGGCCATGGAAAGAAGGGGGATAGGCCCTTACTTGTGGCCTTAGCTGAGAGGTGGTGGGACACTACCCACACATTCCACTTCGATGAAGTTGGAGAGATGACAATGACCCCGACGGACTTCTCGGCAATCACAGGATTGCGTGTTGGTGGGAAGCGTTTACAGTACGACATGGAGATGTACAAAAATAAGAACAAGGTGGTCAAATTGTTTGGGAAACCCATTGCTGACCTGCTCGCAGGCGAGAGGAGAGTGCCGTATGACAGCCTTTGCACCCCGTACTGGAACAAGCATCCGAAGGATGATAAAGAAGCTGATCAAATTGCACGGGCTTTTATATTGTGCTTGATTGGCTCATCTTTCCTAAATGATAAGAGCCACTACGTGAGTATGCACTACGCCCCCAGTTTGGAAAAAGTGTCCGACATTGGTAATTATGACTGGGGGGGCGGCTTTGGCGTGCTTGTACAGATCGATGGATTCTTGTTCGAGGGGCAGGTCAGCAAGCATGGGCGGGTATTGGAGGGCATGGGAGGTTAGTATAATCGAACTTAATGTCCCCAAACTGCAACAGGTTTCTGTGCTTAAATTACTTATTTGTGTACTTGTTTTGTGTAGGTATGGGCTTGTGAGTATCTAAAGCCATTTGCTTTATCAAGCCCAAGTGGGAGTGTGAACACGTGGCCCCGAACTTTGAGGTGGGTTGGTGCAAAATCAAAACGCGACTTGCAGCATCACTTGGAACCTTTTAGAGTGATGATGCGACATCTAACCACTGATCAGGTATAAAGTCTTCACTCTTGAACCGTTTGCTTTATTACCATAAACATGTAGTTATGACACAAATATAACAAATTTGTATTGCAGGTAAATTGGAACCCTTGGGGGACCAATGACTCCGAGCTGCCGGAAGAAGTACAAAAAACCGTGCCGGCAACTCGGAAACGAATCCTCCTTGAGGGACCAGCTGGTTCAGCATGGTTTTTGGGCGAGCGCGTAACAATGCAAAGTTTAGGCACCCCATCACCTCAAGTACCCAAAATTCCACCGAGGACAATGCTTGCCGATTATAAGCTCACTAATGAGTCAGAAGTGGAGGAAGCAGTAAATGGGTATCCAGCTTCCGAATGGGTTGCTCCTCGTTCATCCGACTATGCTGACTACAGAGATGAGTACATACGTTACCGCCACTACGACGACTTGCGTGATGCGGTACGTTCTACACTAAACACGTATTCTTTACTGACACATGCAGCATGAAATTCATATAATTTTGCCTAACTCTAAAATGATACCTGAATTGCACAGGAACCACAACATAGTACTCCCGCAGGGGCCAATGTACTTCCCCGCATCTCTCCTCAGCCATGGTTAGTGCGAATACCGTGTTGGGCCAACCAAAATGGAAGTAAAGTTGTGCAGATACCCCGTGGCCAAGATTGCTGCGTTATACCATTACCTGATGGTGTAACGTATGTAAGTAGCTTCCATTGAAGATGTCATTTATTATGAACAGATGGCTTGCTGTGGTGATTGTTGTAATTGCATGTGTCTGACTGTAGGTCACTGCTGAAGCTGCAACAGAGCTTATGGAGATCAATGCTGGGTTGAATGCCGTACTATTTTCAACAGCATTGGAAGCAAGCATAGAGATCAGGCGCCTACGGGAAGAGAATGTGAGTCACTTCAGCTGAATTTCGTACTGAGTTCTTAAAATTAACAACCATCACGGATGTTATATTCAAATAACAGCCCATGGTATTGAACATGAACGGTATTATATTGTAATAGGAGCGATTGAAGAACACATCGGGAACAGGCATTGCAAGTTCGGGCCTTGCTGAAGACGTGGTGGAACAGCGAACAGAACATGTAAGCTTGTTACCTCCATTCTAAACTTTGATTTATAAGATGTTACATTTTGCTAGTTTAAATATTATGTTATATTCTGCACTGTAAGCCATCATCACTCGTGTGCACAACTCAATTTAACAACATTGATATTTTATATATGTCAATGTTACCATGTGTATGTAGGAGTTTCGCACAAAAATGCAACACGACACACGTAGAAAAGGAAAGACCAAAGTTGTGCTACCACAGGAGCATGAAGAAGATGCGGAAGAGGAAGAACAAGAGGAAGGAGAGGAAGAAGAGGAAGGAGAGGAAGAAGAGGAAGAAGAGGAAGAAGAGGAAGAAGATCAGGAACAAGATGAGGAGGAAGAGGAAGAAGATCAGGAACAAGACGAATCTTGGATGGACGAGAAAGAGGTTGAGTCTGAGGATGAGGAAGAGGATGGCCATGAGGAGGGGGCCACATCTAAGGGTAAGCCGGATGCAAAACAACACTCCACAGAAGAAAATCGCAAGGGTGAGAAAAGTCTTCGTTCACGTAACCCAAAGAGAAAGAAAACGAAGTAAATTAAGGATATGACTAAATTGTTCGAATGAATGGGAAATTTTGTAATATAATATGTATACTTTATTGCCCCTCACTGTTTCTCATACTGTATGAATAATGCGCAACCAATATTAGGGTTAATGACCAATTGGACGTTAACAAAATTCGGGATCTACCCTCAAGTCATTTGTGCTACATGACAATGTGTAGTACAACGTAATTTCGATAATTGGTCGTTTTGTAATATAATATGTTCGGCTTATTGCCCATTACCGTTTCTCATGCTCCGTATTTCGGTTCATTTGGACCTTCGAGTTATAGTTAAAAAAACTGGTGTAATTATGCCCGTACAAAAGAGTGATTAATTTTTCCGAACAATTAGGGGTTTGCACACAGAAAGGCTTGCATTGCAGCATCGTCATGCAATTGCATGTTAAATGCAAATACGAACCCCCTGTGTGCAAACTGAACAAATGTGAACAACGCTATCACGTGGTTAATGTATAGCGCAAAGACAAACAAAACCAAGCAAACACTTAGTTGCCCCTGTGTCTGTTATTCAATATTACAGTTAATGACATTGTCTTTTACACAATTCGGGATCTACCCTCAAGTCATTTGTGGTACATGACAATGTGTAGTACAACGTAATTCAGATAATTGGTTCTTTGTAATATAATATGTTAGGCTTATTGGCCATTACCGTTTCTGATGCTCCGTATTTCGGTTCATTTCGACCTTCGATTTAGAGTTAAACAAACAGGTGTAATTAGGCCTGTACAAAATAGTCTCATTCATTTTTCCGAACAATTAGGGGTTTGCGCACAGAAACCCTTGAATTGCAGCATCATCATGCAATTGCATGTGTTACATGCAAATACGGGCCCCCTGTGTGCAAACTGAACAAATATGAACAGCGCCTTATTGGCCATTACCGTTTCGCATGCTCCGTATTTCGGTTGACTTCGACCTTCGATTTAGAGTTAAACAAACAGGTGTAATTAGGCCTGTACAAAATAGTCTCATTCATTTTTTCGAACAATTAGGGGTTTGCGCACAGAAAGCCTTAAATTGCAGCATCATCATGCAATTGCATGTGTTACATGCAAATACGAACCCCCTGTGTGCAAACTGAACAAATGTGAACAACGCCTTATTGCCCATTACCGTTTCTCATGCTCCGTATTTTGGTTGATTTCGACCTTCGATTTATAGTTAAACAAACAGGTGTAATTATGCCTGTACAAAATAGTCTCATTCATTTTTCCGAACAATTAGGGGTTTGCGCACAGATAGCCTTAAATTGCAGCATCATCATGCAATTGCATGTGTTACATGCAAATACGGACCCCCTGTGTGCAAACTGAATAAATGTGAACAACAAAGAACAACGAAGCTGAACAACGGTATGCTGATTAATGCTGATTAATGAATGTATAATATTAATTGTTACATGTAAACCAAGTTCGAAAACTACAATTGTTTTCGGTTGAACCAGTACATAGGGAATTAGGTTCCCCATTGTCGAATGAGAAACCATCGTCACTGTTGGGGGTAGAACCGGTTGGGTCTGCAGTAGAAAAACTATCAGAACCAGGCAAATCAACCACATAGTTCCCATGGCATTGAGAAACCGTTTGACTAGGATAACTGTAGCTAATGTCCGGGAACGGCCGGATATCAGAAGTATACTGATATCCTTCACTACCTGATGGGATATTCACACCTGCATGTCTACTTGGATGCAAATTTCTTTGAGAGCAATTACGCTTTGTATGTCCATATCCGCGACACAAATGACATTGTCGACGCTTGCGCATTCCCCCCTGCCTTGCTTGAGTGCCTTTTGTCCTAACGATATTTGGATCTTTCACAATATTTGGAGGACATTGCTCACCACTACCCAATTTCAGACTTGTCTGTTCTTCCTTTTGCCGTAAGCCTTCACAAATTCCCTCCCATCTACTAAACTCATTCGTCAACATGGCATAACCATCTGCACTCTTCGATGCATAAAAACAAACTTTGTTTGACATAGCACTTAAATGTCCATACCTCGCCATTTGTACAACTTCGTTGGTAGTGTCTTCGCCTTTGCCGATAAATTCCCTACATGTATCAGTTTGGCCATTCTTTGTCCATCTCTTCATTATGAGTGCGGGAGGAATTTCCGTAAGGTGCTCGCACTTCATTACATAAAATAGGTGGCAACACGGGATCCCTTCACTTTCATATTTCCGGCATCCACACTCTATCCGCATATTTTCCCCACCGTGGTAAATACAAGTCTAATTATTATGCGGTTCATCATATTTTGACAATACGTATACACGACCTCCAAAATTATGCATCACATTATCATGGATGAGTGCTGAACAAGATTCGATCTCCTGACGAACCAATAGAAAGCATCTATGCGTGTAAATCAAAGAAGCTTGTTGCTCGAGTTTTGTCAATGCGGTTTTAAGGACTGGTGTTGAGTACTTTGCGTTAAAACCATCCTTTGCCGTGGTATTCCTAAGACGTAACATAGCCCTATCAATTGCTGGAATACATTCAAACAACTTCACACCTTTCCTCAAGTAATCTTTCACATACTTGTTCATAGACTCCACGCGTCGAGTGGTGCACATACCACCAAAAAACTTTCCTCTCAAACATGATTCAGCCCATGAGTCACTTTTTGCATACATCATTTCCAACCATTCTTTTTGTTTCGGAGTCCTCGCTCTTTCCCTTAGAACCTCCCATTTCTTCTCAAACTCGTCCAATGCAAATGGTTCCCAAATACATGCCTGAAAATTTCTTACCAATTCATCATCCTTCAAGTTATTTTGTGCATTCCTTGACACATGCCATGAGCACAACCGATGGTTAGACATGGGAAACACATCATCAATGGCTTTACGCATTGCCTCATCGCCATCCGTCAATATTGATATTGGCTTCTTATCTTTCATGGATGCCATGAATGTTTCCAATAACCACTTGTAAGTTTCAAATGTCTCGTCCTGCAATAATGCACAACCAAACATTACAGTAGAACGGTAGTTGTTCGAACCAACAAACAACACTAGGGGCTTGTCATAAACATTTGTTTTGTACGTGCTGTCAAATATGAGGACGTCCCCATAGGCAATGTAATCCAAAAGTGAAATGGAGTCCCTCCAAAACAAATTACCAAGCATATTTTCCTCGTCAACACTGAACTTACAAAAGAATTCTGGATCCATTGCTCCTTTCGCTTTCAAGTAAGAGAGTGCAGCTTCTGTGTCACCGTCGAGCAAAATTTCCCTGCGTGATGCATCCAACTTATTGTACAGATCCTTTATTTGAAAACCAACATTTAAATACCCACCACATTGGTCGACCATATACTCATATGTTTGACATGTTCTAAACAATGCTCTTCGCATTCCCACTGCTTGTGCTAAATCAGAACTTCGAACGACCCGATTACATCGGAGATATGGCGATTCAAGTGGAGTAACTAGTTGGTGATTGTGATGTGGTTCAAAATTCGTAACAACGTAAACATCACTTTTCTTCTCATAACCCACCCAAAAATGGGCAGAACAATTCTCTCTTGTAATTGGCTTCGGTGGTCGAATCCTATCTGATCGCTCATTAAACTTCTCATTTCTCAAACCTTCTTTAGAACAACACCACCGTCTCCTGCATACTTTCCCTTCCGAATTTCTAACCAATTTGTCTTTTCTCACACTAAATCCAATGCCCTTTGCATAACTCATATAATATTCTTCCGCTAATTCTATCGTTTTAAACTCTTTCCCCATAACATCTTCTTTCCTCGGTGCAATAATGTCAACACCATTATCATCACTACTTTCACTAACCATATGTTCGACCGACATATGCCCACTCTCTGTTGCCGGTGCCCTATGACTTGACCTTTCACAACCACCCAAATACCCTGAATCACTACAACCACCCTTTGATGTCTCTCCACCCCTGTCCATCTTACCAGACCTCTCCATGCCTGAGAAACATAATTTCAAACTTAAATTACATTATACTCTATGTGGTAACATACTTTCTCTTTAAAAAAAACTCAAATGAATAATGTCATGCTATTGCACATCCTAAGGTCAATAATTGCACCACGTATAACTGTTTCGCAACCAAAAACATGCAATTGCATCAACTCAGTACCCAAAATACATTCAAGTCCTAAACCAGAAAATAGGGTTCTTTCAAATCTTACTTGATGTTTCCATACTTTCAAAGCCTCCTCCTTTCACTTCCTTTTGCCACCACCTCAAATTTCGTCCTTAACAGCCAAGGATCTTCAAAATCTTTACAACCACGTTATTATTACGAATCCATTCCCCTGCAAAATTTTAATTATATATCAGACAATGCCAACTGCCCATACTAAATTACTTAAATCCCTCCACTTTGGTGACCATTTCATCATGGAGGTTGGACCCACCATCAATTTGGTATCTGCATATCAGTTTTGGGCAACTACAGAGAAGAGTTGAGGACCTCAATTCTATTACCATTACCTTCTTGCAGATGCGTTTTGCCCAAGCCCAGACTGGAGTTGCTAAGGATTGGATTTGGGCAAGCACAGACAACAGCTCCTAGAGGCGTTACGGATTGGATGGGCTTCATGTACAGTTTCCTCTGCTACTGTGACTTCTGTAAGCCCCCCTTCACTTCAGATGAAAGGGCAAGTGAGCCCGAGTCTCTACTGCTCCGAAAACTCAGTATCCATAGACGAACTCAGACATGAAATCGGGTCTCACAGAGTCCTCTAGTTCCCTATGTTGTGTTCGATTTGGGAAACCAGAATGGAGCGGACTGGGCGCATCTTCTTCTCCTCCAAACCTGCCTTTCTCTTTCCTCACATGCCACTCACATGCTGAATCACAAAGGCTGAGCAGGTCATTAAGTTATTCAATCTCAGCCATCCTTTTTTAACATGAAACTTCAACCGTTGGATGGCCGGCTGTACCAGTACAGCCGATGCACCACAGAATTTTCCTCTTTTTTGTTTCTTTTGTTGTTGTTGTTATTGGTTCTTAATTGGAAACGTAAGAAAGTTAGGAGAAATGCGGCAATTGATGAAGTTGACTTGGCATTAATGTTCGAATTTTTTATTAAACGGTTGAGTGTTTTTAGTAAGTACTTATCCAGAGAACGGTTTTTATAAGATTTTCAATAATAATAGCCACAAACAAGTGGTTAAGCTAAAGCTAATAGAACTAATGTTTGAAGATTAGTTGTGAGATTTTATGCTTAGGGAATTGTCCAATTTTCTCAATCCACTTCCATATATCACAGGTTTTGCTTAATGAATTAATTATTAATCTCCAATTTGATTGGAAAATGTTAGAGAATCCAATTTCCCCTAAAAAGGCGTTTGGTCGGTCGCAGCACTAGAGTTTTCTAGAAGAAAAAAATCATCTTTGTTTGACACCATAGACGTGTCCTACTCAAGCATGGTACTGGTGGCATAGTGGGGAATCTAATGAAATTAGAATCAATTGATAAAGGCAGTTTCCCACCTCCCGCAGCTCCACCACCATACATTGGTCTTTTTATTCCATTTTGCTATATGGCCAGTGCAATTATACTTTATTTTTATTATTGTTGATTTATTATGTGCCACACAGAAGCCCCAAAAGGTCTATGAAGCACTTGAATGCAGGCAAGGCACCTTCAAGGTTCCAGTCCATGTTGCTCTGTATCCCATTCTGTTGTAGTTGAGAAAGATCATGAATATGTATCGGATTTGCTGGAGGAATGGCATGGTGAATTGTCTTTGTGGGACTCGAATTTGATGGGGCGCACTCACTGTTCAGGTCAAATGGTGTGTGTGGATTTTATAACTCAAAAAAATAACATTTATAATATAGATTTTGTAATGAAAAAAGAGGTTTAATATGTTAGAATAAGTTATTGAGATTTCAATCGTTTGATCAACCTGATGGTTATGATAAGTTGTCGCTCACATTTGCTTAAAAAGAGGTCCTTATTTTTGGTAGTAGTAATTATTAAGTAAAATTATGGTGGTTTCTTTTATAAAAGTATGCCATAATATTTGTTGTCATCTTAAGACAAGTCAATTTATTTATTTATTTTATGGATAATTAATTTTACCAACATCCGACTAGTATCTTTGTAGGCTTTGGTGGTATGTAACCGATAAATGCTCAAAACGAATGTATTGACTTATTTGTAACGGGAACTTTTTCTAGAATCATTTTAACCACTTGAGAAACCATTATCTGTCAAATGACCCTAAATTTATATGGCCTAGATGGGATTTAACAATAGCTCCCCAACAAAGTCGTGGCATAATTGATAAGGAAATTACCACAACCTAAAATATCAAAATAACCCAAAAAAACCAAAAACGGTTATGTTAGTTTAAGGGAAAGGGTTTTGACCTATCATACTAAACGTGAGGGAGAGACAAAGACAAAGACAGAAAATAAGAAATTGATGAACTATGGGTTCATTGCAAAGATCATCTATGTCATTTAGGAGGCAAGGCTCCTCCGGCCGCATTTGGGAGGATAGGGTTCCAGTATTCGATCAAAAGCCGACTTCCTTCTCTGGTCCTATTTGCCCTACCTTCTCTGGTCCAATTCGCCCTCCCTTCTCTGGTGTCAAAAGTTTCAAACACCATTCAAATTTCGACGAAAAATTTCAGGAACGAGAGTTTGTTGATTCAAATTACGCACGAGGTTCACCTTCGCCTTCTAAGCAAGAAAATAAGGTGGCTCAAAGGTGTTTTCTTTCTTCTTTCTTTGGGCGATGCATGGGTTCTCCTACTGCTGCCTAGCTTGTTAGGATTTTTTATTTTATACGTATTGTCATGTTCATCACGAAATTATACATAATTTCTTTCTCCTACTCAAATTTTTATTTCTGTTAAATTCGTTGGGTTTGTGATCATAATTATAAATGTTATTTTGTCATAAAATTTTCAAATCCATTTATTTGTACAAGACTCATCGATATCCTATGCGTAACAATTTACAGAACACATTCATCACCTTACTAGAAATGAATGATCACATTCACGTTCAAATTCAATATATAGCATTCATTTTCTTTGCATAGTGAATTCAGTAATATTTTTTTTCCCAATCCGTGATCAAAGCTCAAAGTTTCGACATCATACAAATTCGTGCTTTCGGTGGTTTTTACTTTTCTCCAGCCAATATATTTATATTTTCTTTTCTCAATTGAATTGAAGTAAGAATGGGAAAGGAAGAAAGCGACAGATTAAGAACAAACTAGGAAAGAAACAAATATGGGACACCTTAGATGTAAATGCATACCGAACTAAATGGAAAACACATCAATTCGCAATTGTTTGTTTTTCCTTTTTATAAAGCGAAAAAAAAAAAAAAACTAATTATAAGGAATTGCGCAACAGCAATCAAAACAAGAACATAACGTGGTTCAAAGGTGTTTTCTTTCTTTCTTCTTTGGTCAATGTATAGCGTATTCTTCACAACGATTTACAAATCTAATCCATCATATTATTGAAAATTGCAAATATTTTGAGATAAATCATTTACAAATGTTTCTAATAGAAAATACTACATGCTGGTGGAAATTTAAAAGCGATCAAATAACATCTTTATTAGTCCTTGGGAGACCCGATTGCGCGGCTCCCGACTACTAGAGCAGGTCAGCTTGGGAATATCTGCCTTTTCTCAAAGCCACTCAAGACGCACACTTAGACAATTATTTCTCTTGACTTTCACTCAATCGAATCAAAGATGATATGGGGTTGAATTATTACCAATCTATTATAAACATGTCAAATGACAATAAAAGTGATCTAATTCATACATAGGCAAGAAAACACGAGCTAAGGAAGAACAAAGAAGATTTGTTATTTATTGAAATGAATTGCATTACTTACCACTACAATGGATACTGGTATTTATACCAGAGTAATTATATCGACCAAAACAACCATAAGCTTCTAAACTGACAAACAATATTAAATTTTAAGACCGGATTAATTTAATACCATCCACTACCACCAAGACCATCATTAAGCAAATCATGATTAGTTTACCCCAATATCCCACAAATAAAATCAAGGAAATGATGAAATAAAACTGTAAAACATAACAAACTTATATATGTTAATGGAGACTAGCAACCATTTAAATTGTAAAACCTGGAAAGATTGGATGACTTTTTTAACATGTAATTAACATGAGAGATGTTACCTTCAACAAAAAAAAATGGACAGGGAGTGGGTAAAACATGAATCATGAGTTAACATCATCTCAATCTCATGAGTTGAAATGTAAAACATGTTAATTCTAAATTGCTGATTAGTGATTTCCTCTTCATTTTCCAGTGAATCATTAATTAATATTTTATTCAATTAATAATAGATAAAAGCTCAAATGTTTATAACAATTAAAGATTGGCGCTTTCAATTCTTTTAGCTATGAATGTTTTCTTTTCTGAATGGAATTGAAGTAGGAATTGGGGCGAACCAAGAAAGCAAGAAAGAAGAAACCAGCCCAATTAGCCAATTTGGAATTGCACTACAGAACCAGTCCAATTAGCCCAATTTTATACAAGCAAATCAACTTAAAAGTTCAAAATTCCACCCAACCGTTCAAACTACGCGTTATTTGATCGAACGGTAGGTGTGCCTCGTTTTTACTTCATTGTTTAGGTTGCATTTGATTTGAATTGAGTTGTTTGATATTTAATCGCGGCAGTCCATTTAATAAAGCCATTAAAATTTAAACACAAATTAGAGCCGTTGGATTTAGAAGCATAGAAAGATAGCTAAGCATCCAAGCTTTGAACACGGTTGTGGTCACGTTGGTGAAAACAAACCATCCACACAAAATAATTCGGCCGGTACCTTACCAAACCGAATTTTATTTAATTTTGTACAAAGGGGAAAATTTCAAGTTCATGAATGAAAGAAAATTAAGGGCTTTAGTCAACTACCTCCAAATCCGACACACACTTAACCGGATAACCATGAGAAAATACACTTAAACTGTAGTAAAGATCAAAATCAAGCAATTATAGCAAAATAGAATGGAAATAAAATTCGATGGATTGAAATACACGCAGGTGGTGCTCATACTCTATGGGTGTAAAAATACGTCGTCTATCGTGCCATGGAAATAGCATCCATCATTTGGCTTTGGCAGCCTCCACTTCTTCCCTGACCTTATGGAAAGTGGAAAGCATCAAAGAACGCATGTTGGCAATCTCTACAAGGGCGTCAAGTGCAGATTCGAATGAGAGTTGTGCTGCCCGTAGCTTTGGCGAAACCAAACCGCCAAACATCAACAGTGACTTAGACCGCTCCTTTTGAAGTTGATGTTGGTGATCAGCTTCAGCTTTAACTGGAGGTGGAGCTCCATCCTTATCCTTTCGTTGTCGTATCTGTGGACTCGTATCCATAAGTGGAGCTCCATTGTCATTGTCAGAGGATGCCCATTTGTGCAATGTAAAATGATGAATTTGCCCAACTCCTGGATTGGATTGCTGGGTTACTTCCAAAAATGTGCTTGCAGGGTGGGATTTCAGGTCCAACACAGCACTGCTCACACGTGACTCACCCATTGAATGTCGAGCACTTGCTAATTGCAGCCACCCCTGTTTTAGTGTTATCCTATTCCCTGTTAGTGTAAGAATATAACCAAAAGAAATATATAGTCGAATTTTACCTGTCGGAGTGTCCAAGACAGTGAATCCAATAGGGTTAAATACCCGTCTATTGAATCCAGGAACTGCAACGAATTTTCATTGATTCCAGGGAATGCAAAACCATCTCGTCCTTCTAAGCTCAGTGATTGAAGGTCTTCTTTCAAGCTCTGTGACTTAGCATCTTCTTCGTCCAAGCTCTGTGACTTAGCGTCTTCTTCGTCCAAGCTCTGTGATTTAGGCTCTTCTTTCAAACTCTGTGATTTAGGCTGTTCTTTAAAGCTCTGTGATTCATTGTCTTCTTCTTTCAAGCTCTGTGATTTAGGCTCTTCTTCTTCCATTGAGAATTTGATATTCAACAGCACAACCCCTTACTTTATTACTCATAAGCCATCACTGTCATTGGGCTTTCTACACACTCGGGTCATTTTAGTCAGTGGCATTACTAAATTCAACTCATCACTGTGATTTAAATCATAAGAAATGCAAAAAGAAAGCAAACAGGATATGGATAAATTGTAACAAGGGCTAAATTCTCCCACATAGAAGAAGACTGGTCTGAGCTAAAATAACACATTACACGGGATCAATCTACATTCTTCTCCTTTCGTCTTTCAACTACAGTCAGTACATACCAGTGCGTATTCTTGGAAGAAAGATGAGCACATGAGAAGGAAGAAAACGAAATATTTAAAGCCACTGTCATTTACATCAAAGCTTGATCACACTTAAACCGTCATCTTTACCCCTAAATTAGATATCAGAAATTGACCCCAAACAACAAAATAAAATAAACAATCTGAAATACCAACCAAGAAGAATCATAGAACACAAAAATCTAAGGAAAAAAAAAACTCATAAATTCATAGACAAACCAGACTATTCTTGAAAACTGAAGCGTTCCTTCAGATTTTCTATTTCTATAGGCAGCACTGACCATGAATCGTTAAGCGAATAAAGCGAATAGAGACGCAAAAAATGGAAATCCTCAGAAGACAAAACTACTGTTTAAGTCTGTGTGCTACCCAAAATTGATAAATTGTTGGAATATGGCAGCATACCAAATCAACAAGTTCAAGCAGATAAAAACATAACAATATACTACATAAAATGAACATAGAAGCAAATGAACAAACACATCCACGGCATACCCAATAAACACATCCAAGCAACAAATGATGTTTTCCTCAATTTATCTAAAACAAGAAAGAATTACCATTACCCAGTAAATAAAACCAATATCATCTCAATAGACATTTAAAAAAGAACAGAAATTTGTGAATGTTCTAAGAACTGGAAGCCATCATCAATCTCAGGCCCCACGAACAACCAAAGAAATGCCTAAATCTGATCCAAATTATATAATTTCCAAACAGTAAATTGAATTCAGATATTTATTCCAAAAAATAAGACATAATTCACGGACTGACCTGAGGAGAGGTGGCGCCACAGGAAAAATGAGAGAGGGAGTGCTGGGCGTTGTGTTAGGGAGAAAAAGATCCAGTCTTTCAGAGGCAGGGAGGGGTGTGGGAAAATGTGGAGCAGCAGTACAAGGGTATTTTTTGGGTCAAATTACGTAAAAGGCAGATTTTTCTCTAAGCTAATGAATTTTGACAATTATGGCCGTTATAAATCTTTTACATCAAGTGTGCACGATGCTAATAATAACTTTTTTTATATGTATTTTATAATAAGACAATCATTTTACGTTTCAGAATGGGAGAAATTTGTGTATGTTATGTGAATTTATATTAAACAATGTGGTTTGGAGTATTCAATTTACTGCACTTCTTTTTAAAATTAAAATAAAATATTTTCATATGTAACATGTCCTATGTATATTGTATACTCGAAACATACAAAATTACTCTAAGAATGAGTGATTACGGTATTGTTTTTACTGATAAACATGATTGAAACTTTACAAAGTCTTCTTATATAACACTGTTGATAAATAAGTCTGATTTACGAATAAATCTGATTTACGATGAAACATTAGCACAACTGAAGATTGTAACCTAGAGATGATTTTTCTATTGAGATTGTAAAGTAGCTTAAAGAATTTAATAGTCGAAATCTTCTAATCACATAGCTTGGCAATAGAAAAACTTTGCTATTGGGACCTTGAAAGCTTAACATTAAATCACCAAATAAATGACCACCAATAATTAAATGCATTTGGAGTAAAGAAGGATAATGTTTGTGACTCATGTTCTCCTAATATGAGTTAACACATCTGTAATGGAGTTACAATTAATTGATTAGGCAAGGTAATCTATCTGAATTTATTTAAAAAATATAGACTTAGTTTACTCCAATACCCCAAATCAAAAAAGTATAGTAAAATAAAACCGTAGAGTATGATGCCATAATGAACATGTTGATACAAAACAATGGGGATTGGATTTTGTAGTCGAAGTTCATACTTTTTCTTGTCACTTCTTCGTCATGTAATTCACATGAAATATACTTTTTAATAATTAAAAAAAGGAGAATAAATTTGCTCCGTAATCATAAAAATCAAACAATCCAACAAGACATAATGTATAAAGGAAATGTAGCTGCAATGTTACAAGTCATTTTATATAAGGCCATCTCAAGGTGAGTCCACTAATAAAAGAAGCAGTCTGCTTTGCTTGCTCATCTTTATAGAGTCACTCTGTAGCGAGGGTTTTATTTAAGTTGCTATGTCGTAACTGTTGAATCAAATTATCAATTTAATCTAACGGTTAAAAAATAGGGCATCTTCCTACAGAATTCTACCATCTTTATGATTATCTTTTTTTAGGTTAATTATCTTTATGACTATCTATTGGGGTCAAAAGTATAATTTTTGAGCAGATGCTTAAACTAAGAACACACAGGTAGGCCCATGAACAACACATAGAGGCACTTTCCTAATAGGAACATGTCCACATGAGAATTCAAGAACGACCAAAAAGCAGTCAGTCTCCCTCCTTTCTCGCACTACCATCACCAAACCACAATACAAAGGAAAGTGATGCCGAGTTGAAAAAACAAGAAGAAAAAAAGAAATGGTCATGACCAACCTTCAGCTAGACTACTCTACTCAGAAAACAATCTTAGCCCTGAGAATCATAATCTCTTCTCTGCTTTTCCTTCTCTTTTCTTCACTTAGCATTCATGGCTACCCAATCCAAGCCCATATCTTCATCTATGCAGGCTGCTCTCAAGAAAAGTACCAACCAAGCTCCCCCTTTGAAGCCAACCTCAACTCTTTTCTAACATCAGTGGTTAGCTCATCCTCTCAAGTCTCTTACAACAGTTTTGGAGTTGGAAATGGAAGCTCAACAACACTAGAAGGCACCATATATGGCTTATACCAGTGTAGAGGTGACTTAAAGATTTTCGACTGCGCAAAATGCTTAGAGAGTGCAGTAAATCAAATTACTTTGGTTTGTCCCTACTCTTATGGGGCTTCTTTGCAGCTTGAGGGTTGTCTCATAAGATATGAGCATGTTAATTTCTTGGGGAGGCTTGACACAAGTCTTAGGTACAGAAAATGCAGTAAAAGTAGTGTGAGTGAAGATGTTGAATTCTTTAGGCGCAGAGATGATGTGCTTGCTGAATTGCAAGGAACAAATGGCTTTAGGGTCAGTAGCTCTGGTTTGGTTGAAGGTTTTGCTCAGTGTTTGGGGGATATGAGCCAAAATGACTGCTCTTCTTGCATTGCTGATGCTGTGGGAAAGTTGAAGAGTTTGTGTGGATCAGCAGCAGCTGTTGATGTGTTCTTGGCTCAGTGTTATGCTCGGTATTGGGCATCTGGCTATTATGATATCTCAGGTGAAAATTTCTACTCATTTCCCTGCATATAATCCTAACATCTTAAAAGAAACACCACAACACAAAACATAGATTTTTACTCTGCTTTTGCATTAATTAACACCAAAACAGAGACTTTATTTGGCCATTTCATCATAAATTATAGCCATTAATTATGTCTTTAACTGTTAAATAAGACGTAGAGGGTTGAAATCCACAGAGTAGATCATCATTTTCTTAATTAAAAGACATTTTGCGTAATGTTTTTTTAAATACAGGGAATCGAATCCTAGACCTAACCTAATCTGAACTCATTTCCCTAGTCACTCTCGCCACTTTACTTAACCTAGAGAGCTAAACTTTTATGTAACTTTGTTATGTGGTTTGTAAGAGTAAAATATTTCTAAGCTGAGGGTCAAAATGGTGCTGTTGAATTAAAATAACATATGCAACACTTCAATTCTTGGAAGAGAAAGGGATTAAAATTCATCAAACCCAAGGTCAACAAAGTAAAGGCCAAAGCATAAAGGGCACCAGTAACTTTAGCTTCTTACTTTTGGGAACCTCCATACTTTGAAAAATTCTACACTTTCATCTTTAAATTATACACAATCAAATGCTTGTGAATTATGCATATATAATATAGTACTAATTCCCCTCACTTTTGCTTTTATGTGTTTGTTTGTATAGATTCCTCTAACCAAGACCAAGTGGGGAAGACAGTGGCCATTATTGTTGGGACAGTAGCAGGGCTAGCTATTCTGATTGTTATTCTCTCAGTTTGCAGGAAAACCATGGGTAAGTAAATAAATATATACCCTCTTTCCACTTCAATAAATATTACATAATTAACCAATTATTGATGAAATGATATAATTAATCATGCTTACAGGTTAAGGAGATGTGGAGAGAGAGAGAGAGAGAGAGAGAGAGAGAGAGAGAGAGAGACTACTTTCTTGAAAGATATGGAGGATACATAATCATGACAGAAGTCCACAAATTGATGTTGGCTTCAATATTCTAGTGAAAGCTCTATGTTTTCTACTTTTTGTCTATTTTAATACCAATTGGGTTTTTTTTTTGTTCTTTCACAATAGAAGGTGGTGTTATCCTATAGCATAAAGTAGCACTCTAATCTCCATCAACTTCAAAAGGGCTGCTGATTCTCTTAGCTTCATGCTGTCCAACAAAAACCCATCTCTTTTTCAACTTCATTCTTTGGGTTAACCAACCTTTGTTTGGTAAACCCATCTCTTTGCTTTTTCTCTTTTTGAGGTCAAGTTCTCTATGTACGTCTCTTCTCTTTTCCTTTTTATTTTTTATTTTTGACTAACCTCAATTTATGCTTCAATTCAAAATTTAAAGAGAATTAAATGAAAATTTCAAACAATATTTGTGTCCATGAAACTGTATCATCACAAAAATATATATATAAGCAAAGCATCTGAACCCTTTTACATTACCATTCAATTATCTCTCTCTACAAGGCATCAATTCCAAAATCCTCCTTTAAAAAGTGATACCACACTTGATTTAAAACATGAATGAATCTGAAGAAACTCACCTTTTATCAGCATTACCTTATTGGGAATTGATTGGACAAAGCTGAATGCTGTTTTATTTTATAGTTTTGTTGGTGTTTTTCTTTTTGGTTTGCCTAAGCATATGCATGGGTTTCCTTTACAAGTTGCACCACTAGAAACAGTCCAATAGGCCTTTTTTCTCTATACAATAGAGGCCAGAGCCCAAAAAAGGAAGAAGAAACTAACTAGCTACTAAATGCAAACCCAAAGCAGATAGAATGCCTCTAACTGCAAATCTCTCTATAAACATGATGGATCACAAACCAATCAATAGTGAGGGTCTTATCTAAGGTCCTTAAATGAGGTCTTATTTTTTGACCGTTGGATCAAATTAACTAATTTGATTTAATAATTAAGATAATATAATTAACGAGCATCTGTGGTGATCCATTTGTTTCAAATTGAGTTCGTACAAAATGTTTAAGAAAAGATTCAGTCGCTTTTCTCTCTGTTAGAGCAGGCAGAGTTTATTCATTAGATAGAAGCTTCATAATAAAAATATTCAGGCATTGAATCGAAGCAATTTGACCAAGTCTTCTTGTCATTTTGATGTCACCTCAGTGTGCAACTTATTCAATCAGTTTGACAAATCGTTTTAGTATGGTTTGATATATGTCCTCTCTGTTATTTATTAAGTTAAACATCTCGCCAACGGGGTCTAACTCAGTGGAAAAGAGTCTTGATTTGCATATTAGAGAGGTCTCAAGTGCAAACTCCCATGACATCCTGGTTGTTTGTATGTGAGAAATCCCCTCCCATGTAGTTTAGACCATCGCTTGTACTAAAAAAAAGCTAAACATCTCTTTCCCCCTAGGTTTCCTTGAGCAAGTTGTACAATATTTTTAGCGAGGAGTTTTTTTTCCCTTCCATTTGGCAATTGATCAAACAAGCATTAAGGGTACAATTATTCTATATGTTGATGATGTTGTTGATTACTAATTAAGTCACTAATAAATATATGTTTTTGGTCAATTAAGTCACTAATAATATAACCATAAAATAACACCCAAACAAGAAGCAACATAATGTACAAGATTATCCAAATTGCAGAAGCACAGGCATGAGAAGAACCTTAACAATTATAAATTCTTATAAAACAAATTCACAAAGAATGACAATTGAGTCATTGATACAATTCCATATTAATAATTAAATAAGAAAGCACAATCGTAACCTAACCATTGAATGCCCTAAATTAATTCCTCATTTTTTGGGGGCCAACAATCAATTTATTTATGTTCCAAAAAATAACAGTATAATCACAGACCAGAGGTGAAAGGCACATTGGTGGCTGGCAACCAAGAATTACCCGCAATGAAGTTCCCAACAGTAAATTTGGAAGCCTCCGAGGCACTTGTAATGACATGGTAACCTGCCCATTTCACCCTATTTGAAGTGGATGAACCAGGGCCTGTGTTCATGTACTCACCATAATACAAAGTCTTCAAGGCAAAGTTACCACTCCATTCCATCCAACCAGCTGGGTCAATTAAGCTATCAAGGTATGTCTTCATGAACACGGTTCGAGAATACTCTCTCCATGGCCTCCCTAGGTATGTTTTAACCGAACTTTGAACCGATTTTAAATCCGAAGCAGCTGTAACTCTACAATTGTGAATAGAAATTCCTGTATTTTGGTTTGGATCGGACCGGCCCTGTGCAGTGACGGTGTTGGTTTTGTGGTTGTGAACATAAATGTTACAGTTTTGGAAAACCACAGCAGCATTGCCGAAAATAAAGTCAACAGTTCCATAGATGTCACATTCCCTATAGAATTGTCTGTCAGAGTACACATAGAGGGTGTCTTGGTTCCCCTCAAAGCCACATTTGTAAAAAACAGAGAGATCTGAACCGGACCGGAGTGCCACGGCTTGGCCGCTTGTTGGACCGGCAGTGTTTTGGAATGTAATGTCCTGGGCAATGAACCCATCTCCAACCACAGCTAAAAATGAATCAAAACAAAGAAAAGAATGTCATGAATTTTAATTTAGAGAGTTAACTTTGTAAGACAAGTTGACAATTAACAACATTAAAATTACATGAAATTTGAGGCATTGCTGACTTTGCAAATATTCTTTGACCAATATTATGAAAACAAAGGAAAACAAAATATATTTTCAGGCACAATTAGTTTGTTCAAATCAATAGACACTAGACTATGGACAATTAAGTGATATTGTGGGCAACTTGAGGTTCACAAGTCTTAGTTTAAGACCAAAATAATTGTCAGCATTATGACTTAACCCCTATATCAGTTTATATTTTCAACAATTTTCATAAAATTAGTGTTTATATGAATAACATTTTCCACGTAATAAAGTAATCTAGCCACACATGGGGTGGCACCACAGTGGAAAAGTGGGTCAAACTCTCCCTCTCCCCGAAAAGTATATCTACGAATACGTGAAAGACAATCTTAAAGCAACCCAATATAGCACTCCCTCGTCCCCCTGCCTAATCGAATGACAAAAAAAGAAAAGGTAATCTAGCCACTTTCTCAAAGTGGACCAGCTCTCTAAGAAACAGAGACCTTCAATCCAAGTTTGGTAGAAACTAGATAAAGACAGTTCGGTCCCAAAATGATTAATGAACACGTTTAAATTAGTCGACTTTGCCTTGTCATTATCTAATGGCATGGTCAATCATTTTCGAACACCAGTGAAAGCAAACAAATTGTGTACAAGTCAATGAACTTAATAAGTCGCCTCGATGTTAAAGCCTGCCTAACTAGTAATAAGCTTCTAATCATTCTTTAACTTGTCTCATAGGCATTTAAAAAAAAAAAATTATAAACAACATACTACGTGCAACTCATAATTCGAAACAAAGTTATAAATTGTTTAGTATATTATGTATGAATAAATATAGGGAAAATTTTAACTCGAAGGAGTGCACGATCATCTTTTTGGAGTACGTACCAATAACAGCTCCATAATAGAATTTACGATCCAACAGTACAATTTATTCATATAAAAAGTGAATGGACTAAAGCTATATAAATATCAACTTTAATGAGAGATAACTAAGCTATACATATATTCAGATTAAAGCATGTATATATAAATGAGAGATATAAAAACAAATAAATATAAAAAAACACTTGGAAAATAGCTAATTTTACTTACCAACTGTAGCCGAATTGAAGGTTGTAGAACCCCCACCAACACTTTT
>NW_023010165.1:0-20505 GCF_902201215.1 Prunus dulcis
TGAGCATCTCAACAAGCCTAGCCTTGCAATGCATGTGTTTGTCATCCGGGAACTCATCAAATTCTCCCCTCACAAGAATTTTCTTAAGTGATTCTTTGGATGTTCCAATTATCTGCATAACAGCAGTCATGGCCTCAGGAACAGAAGAGAGCTTTTTCGGCATTTTGTTGAGCTCTGAAAGGTAAGAATTCAGCTTGTCATTGATCTTCTTTACAATATCAGGCAAGTTTCTAGCTATGCTAGCCGCTTGAATTTGGACCAACTTGTCAGCCAAAACCTGAATTCCAACCATAGACTTATCAATCTTCGAAAGAAAAGGATCAGTTTCAAATAATCGATCTGCAATAGCCCTCGCCTCCTCAAACGTTTCATCGCGAATTCGGTTCCTTACACAGACATAGCCAAGACCAATGTCCACATCATCAGCTGTAACCTTCTCCAGCAGTCCCTCTGGTGCCATATCAACCTTTGTAACCACAGCCAGAGTCCTCTCACCAGTTTTATCCACACTCCGCGACATACTAATTGACTCACATGTGCTAAAATCAGCAGAAGCAGATAACACATTCAAAATGATGCTCTCTTCGGGCTTTATATACTTCATGATTATATCTTTGATTTGATCATAGATATTCTCAGGCTGGCCACGAACTGGAACCCTAGTGATTCCAGGGAGGTCAACCATGGTCAAATCAGGCACACCATTCTTCTTCACCAACAAGGTCAATGGGGTGGCTGAAATTCCCTTGCTGTCCCCAGCAATCAGATTGGTGGCATTCACAATGTCCTCAGAAATGTTGTCCTCATCGGTGTGCTCAACTCTGCCTGTTGAAATATAAGTGGTGAGCTGATGAGAGTGTGATTAAAGTCCCTAAGCTGAAATGGTGTATTCACTTAGTCTCTAAAATAGGCAAGTGTGAGGCGTCAGTTAGTGTTAAGTGGCTATAGCCACGTGTAAAGATCTTAGAAGGCAGTTTTGAATGTAAGGCTGTGATTCTCAAGTGATGTAAGAGAATCCAGCTATTTCTCTAACGGTTATATAGCACACACTGTGCTTGCCCGAAATACATAAGTCAGAGCATTCATATACAAAAATACAGAAGTTTTATTTCAGCTAAGCTCTCGGTTTTCCTCTTGCATATTGTTTTCTCTTCTTCTCCAAAACCTATACAAAACTCTAACATGGCCTCAGAGCCAGGTTGGATCATTTAGATCTGGGCGTAATCTGTAAAGTCACTGAGCTCCATTGAAGCTCACCTAAAGCTCTGTTTGAGCATCTGAGAAGAAAAGTAAATTGATCTGAACCAAAGGATGTCTGGGTCAGGAGGCTCGGAGGTGAGAACGCCAATCTTCTCCGGTGAGAACTACGAGTTCTGGCGGATTAAGATGGTAACGATTTTCAAGTCTCTTGGACTATGGAGTCTGGTAGAAAAGGGGATTCCAGTTTCTGATTCAAAGATGAAGAAGAAGGCTGAAGAATCATCGGAAGAAGAAGTTGATGCAGAGATGATTGTTGTGCTCATGAAGGACGCGAAGGCTCTAGGCATTATACAGAATGCTGTCTCTGACCAGATTTTTCCTCGGATTGCAAATGCAGATTCATCCCAAATGGCATGGAGTTTACTCTACAGTGAGTATCATGGAGGTGATCAGGTCAGATCTGTAAAACTTCAGAATCTCAGAAGAGAATTTGAATATATGAGAATGCGTGAGAATGAACCTCTAACTGCATATCTCACTCGATTGAATGAACTGATAAATCAAATGAAGACATTTGGAGAAGTGCTACCAAATGAGAGGCTGGTTCAGAAAGTGTTAATCAGTCTTAGTAAAATATATGACCCTATCTGTTTGGTGATAGAAAATACGAAGAGTTTGGAGACTATTGAATTGCAGGAAGTCATTGCAATTCTGAAGAGCCAAGAGCAGCGTTTTGACATGCATAATGTGGATACTGCTGAGAAGGCATTTGGCTCTTTCTCAGTTAATACACAAGGGCAGAACAAGAATAATGCTCAGTCTGGTTCTGCCAAGTCTCAGAAGAGTTGGAAGCCAAACAACAAACCATGGGAGTCTAGACAGAAGCCACAGCAAGCTGGCACTGGACAGATTTCAAATGGATCACATTCTGTGCAGCAAGATGGGGTGAAGCCTCAATGCAAAGTCTGCTCTAAATTTCACTATGGAGAATGCAGATATAAGGGTCAATCCAAGTGCTATAAGTGTGATAGATTTGGACATTGGGCCAGAGACTGCACTGCAAACAAAGGAGGACAGAAAGCAAATAATGCAAGCCAAGTAGAAGTAAAAGGGAATCTGTTTTTTGCAAACTGTGCAATTTCAGAAAAGGGTGAAAATGGAGAATGGTATGTAGACAGTGGCTGCAGTAACCACATGACTGGGAAGAAGGAGCTGTTAATTGACATAAACTCAAAGGTCACAGGCAAGGTGCAAATGCCAACAGGGGAGCTTGTAAGTATAGCCGGCATGGGCACTTTGGTGCTTGACACAAACTCTGGTTCAAAGTATATCAGAGAGGTCATGTATCTGCCTGGTTTGAGAGAAAATCTCTTGAGTGTGGGCCAAATGGATGAACATGGTTATCATTTGGTATTTGGGAGCAGCATGTGCAGCATCTATGATAGTTCTTCTCTTGAGAACCTTGTTATGAAGGTGGAAATGAGAAAGAATAGATGTTATCCACTATCATTACCCTCAAATGATTTTGTTGCACTAAGAGCTGGTGTAGTCAGCTCTACTTGGGTTTGGCATAAAAGAATGGGGCATTTACACTTGAAAGGCCTAAACCAACTCAAGGAAAAAGGGATGGTACATGGGCTGCCACATTTGGAAACTGTAGATGGAGTGTGTGACGGCTGCCAATTAGGAAAACAACACAGAGAGTGGTTTCCTAAAGATCAAGCATGGAGAGCTAGTACACCTCTTGAACTTATTCACATGGACTTGTGTGGACCAATGCAAAATGAATCTCTAGGAGGTAACAAATATTTCATGTTACTCATAGATGATTTTACAAGAATGATTTGGGTCTACTTCTTGAGATACAAGTCGGATGCACTAAATTGTTTTCGAAAATTCAAGTCTATGGTGGAGTTGCAAAGTGGTTACAAAGTGAAATGTATTCGAAGTGATAGAGGGGGTGAGTTCACTTCTAGTGAATTCAATAAACTATGTGAAGAAGCAGGGATTCAAAGACAATTCTCCATGGCTTACACACCCCAGCAAAATGGAGTGGTAGAGAGAAAAAATAGGACTGTGGTAGAGATGGCTAAGGCTATGTTGCATGAGAAGGAGCTGCCTTATTATCTGTGGGCAGAAGCTGTCCACACAGCAGTGTACATCTTGAATAGATGTCCTACTAAGGCTCTTAGGGACAAGACTCCTTTTGAGGCCTATAGCACCAGAAAACCAGGTGTTGCTCATTTAAAAGTGTTTGGCAGTGTGTGTTTTGTGCATAAACCAGAGGAGAATAGACAGAAATTGGATGCCAAAAGCACAAGGGGAGTTTTTGTTGGATATGCAACATGTGAGAAGGGCTATAGAGTGTTTGATCCTATCACTAGAAAACTACTCTTATCAAGGGATGTTGTATTTGATGAAGGAACAAGCTGGAATTGGAAGGAAGTGTCTGACAATTCTGTGGTTATGATGAACTTTGAGGAGCAGCCTAGAAATTCTCAAGTGGACTCGTTTGAGACACCTATAGGGCCTCAAAATTCTGTTTTCACTGCTGGAAACTCAGCAGCTTCCTATGGAGAATCAAGCAAGGAAGGCAGTAGGTTGGAAGACACTCAGACCTTCGATCATACACCATTGAAATGGAGGAAGTTGGATGACATTTTGGCACAATGCAACCTGTGCACAATGGAGCCTGAGAAGTTTGAAGAAGCTGTGAAGGAGGAATCATGGTTGAAGGCAATGAAAGATGAGTTGAATATGATAGAAAAGAATAAGACATGGGAACTTGTTGACAGACCTATGGAAAAACCAGTTATTGGAGTTAAATGGGTGTTTAAAACTAAGCTAAATTTGGATGGCTCAGTGCAGAAGAATAAAGCAAGACTGGTGGCCAAGGGATACTCACAAAAACCAGGGGTGGACTACAATGAAACGTTTGCACCAGTGGCTAGATTAGACACTATTCGAACCTTGATTGCCCTTGCAGCTGAGAAGGGTTGGCAGCTGTACCAATTGGATGTCAAGTCAGCTTTTCTAAATGGTATTTTAGAGGAAGAAGTGTATGTAGACCAGCCGGAAGGTTTTGTGATAAAAGGAAGTGAAAGCAAGGTTTACAAACTACACAAAGCTCTATATGGCTTGAAACAGGCGCCAAGAGCTTGGTATAGTGAAATTGATGGTTATTTTGCTGAGTGTGGTTTCACAAAGAGCCAAAGTGAGGCCACTCTTTATGTCAAAGCAAGAGGTGAAGCAAGCATCTTGATAGTATCCATTTATGTAGATGATATAGTCTACACTGGAAATGATCAAGAAATGATAGAAGACTTCAAGAAGGACATGAAGGAGAAATATGAAATGACTGATCTGGGGCTCTTGCATCATTTCTTGGGAATGGGTGTAATTCAAACACCAACAAGCATATTCATTCATCAGAAGAAATATGCAACAACTCTGTTAAGCAGATTTGGTTTGAATGAGTGTAAGCCGGTGTCTACTCCTCTAGTTACCTCAGAGAAACTAAGTAAGGATGATGGAAGTGGATTGGCAAGTGAAGAACAATACAGAAGGATTGTTGGAAGTCTGCTGTATCTCACAGCTACTAGACCTAACATTATGTTTGCAGCCAGTTTGCTTGCAAGGTTCATGCATTGTCCCACTAGCAAACATCTTGGAACAGCAAAACGTGTTCTTAGATATGTAAAAGGAACTCTAGATTATGGTCTAGAGTATGTGAAAGGAAAAGAGGCAGTCCTAATTGGCTATTGTGACAGTGATTGGAGTGGTTCTGTGGATGATAGTGAGAGCACCTCTGGATATGCTTTTTCTTTTGGTAGTGGAGTGTTTGCTTGGGCCTCAGTCAAGCAAATTGTGTTGCACTCTCTACTGCTGAAGCAGAATACATCAGTGCCTCTGAAGCAACAACACAAGCTATTTGGTTGAGATTTGTCTTAGAAGATTTTGGAGAACTTCAAACAGAAGCTACACCTCTACATTGTGACAACATTTCAGCTATTGCCATTACAAGGAATCCTGTGTTTCATAAAAAAAAACCAAGCATATCGATCGAAGGTATCATTTTATTAAAGATGCTTTGCAAGAAGGAACTGTGGATCTGATTTATTGTCCCACAAATGAGCAACTAGCAGACATTTTTACTAAGGCATTGGCTAAGGATCGTTTCTGCTATCTCAGAGAGAAACTTGGTGTGAAATCAGCTCACAACTTAAAGGGGAGTGTTGAAATATAAGTGGTGAGCTGATGAGAGTGTGATTAAAGTCCCTAAGCTGAAATGGTGTATTCACTTAGTCTCTAAAATAGGCAAGTGTGAGGCGTCAGTTAGTGTTAAGTGGCTATAGCCACGTGTAAAGATCTTAGAAGGCAGTTTTGAATGTAAGGCTGTGATTCTCAAGTGATGTAAGAGAATCCAGCTATTTCTCTAACGGTTATATAGCAAACACTGTGCTTGCCCGAAATACATAAGTCAGAGCATTCATATACAGAAATACAGAAGTTTTATTTCAGCTAAGCTCTCGGTTTTCCTCTTGCATATTGTTTTCTCTTCTTCTCCAAAACCTATACAAAACTCTAACACTGCCATTGTACTCCAGTGAAAGCTCTGGTTCAGGATCAGAGTGATGCTGAAGCCTCATTACGAGAGGAACCCTTGTGCAGATGCCTTGTCCACGCGGCAGGCTGATGCCGGCGAGGGACTCAAGAACACTGGATTTGCCAGATGACTGGTCTCCCACAACAACAATGGTGGGCAGCTGGATGCCTTCATCCATAACCATGAGGTTGCGGAGCTTGTCAATGGCATCAAGCATGGGGCGGATTCTGTCATTGTAGGAGGAGACAATTGGTGCGTTTGATGAGGTTGGTGAAAAGCCTTCTTCATCATCTTGAAAAATGGATAAGCTTGACGATCTGCTTTCTGAATCAGTCTCAGATGACGCCATTTTCTGGGACTCAGATATAATTGAAAGACAAAAAAACAAAGAAGAAGGGGTCCTCGCTCTCCAACGAAGGTTACTAGTTTGTTGTATGTAAAGGCGAACCTCACCTCTGCCTAACAAAGAAAGACTGGTAAATCGTAGAAAAACAGAGGGGAGAAAAAGGAGCAAGACACAAGGACATGAACATGACATCGTGCTAAATACGTTTCAGAAACATCGTGTTTAAAGAACCAAACAAAAAAAGCATTCTGTAGTAAGGCACCTTCTATAGTGCACCAGGTGCACCCATGCACCATTTGTCCTTTATGATATTTTCAAAATTTTTAAAAAATTAGTTACCGGTTATACAAGTTATCAAGTTTTCACTTTTTGAAAATGCAATTGCATAAGGGTCATGCAATTATGCATTTTCCGTTTGGCAATTGGCATATGATTAGATAGTGATTTACAGTAGTTTGGATATGAGAGTACCATAACATTGTAAAAGGATCCTAAAACTTATAAGTTACAAGATTTAGGTAGCGATTTACAAGTTTTTGAACAAGGATTACAACATTAGGGTTCACCTAATCCATAATGTTGTAAATGAAGTTATCAAGTTTTCACTTTTTTAAAAATGCAATTGCATAAGGGTCATGCAATTATGCCCTTCCTGTTTGGCAATTGGCATATAATTGGATAGTGATTTACAGTAGTTTGGATATGAGAGTACCATAACATTGTAAAAGGATCATAAAACTTATAAGTTACAAGATTTGAGTAGTGATTTACAAGTTTTTGAACAAGGATTACAACATTAGGGTTCACCTAATCCATAATGTTGTAAATACTCATTTATAAGGATATGGATCCACATTATAAGGAATTGGTAACTCCGGATCATAAGGATGTAAATTGGGTCCTTATTCAAGTAAAATGAGGGTTTACAATATTAAGGTCTCGTATTTCTCTTTTATGGATAGTTATGCTCTAGAAGATTGTAAAACACATCCTTAATGTTGTAATATTGTCATTTACAAAGAGAATGACGTCTAGTACAATATTAAGGTAACTAGGGACATTAGGAAAGTAAATTGGGTCCTTATAAGTGTAAACACAAATGTTTACAATTTTAAGGTCTTAGATTACTCTGTTTAGGACAGTCATGTTCCACAACATTGTAAAAGTTATCCTTACTCTTGTAATATCATAATTTACAAAGATGAAGGCATGTAGTACAATTTTAGGTAAGGGGGAACCTTGGAAACGTAAACTAGGTCCTTACACTTGTAAACTCGGATGTTTACAATATTAAGGTCTCGTATTACTCTTTTATGGATAGTTATGTTCCACAAGATTGTAAAACACATCCTTAATGTTGTAATATTGTCATTTACAAAGAGAATGACTTCTAGTACAATATTAAGGTTACTAGGGACATTACAAAGTAAATTGGGTCCTTATAAGTGTAAACACAAATGTTTACAATTTTAAGGTCTTAGATTACTCTGTTTAGGACAGTCATGTTCCACAACATTGTAAAAGTTATCCTTACTCTTGTAATATCATAATTTACAAAGATGAAGGCATGTAGTACAATTTTAGGGTAAGGGGGAACCTTGAAACGTAAACTAGGTCCTTACACTTGTAAACTCGGATGTTTACAATTTTAAGGTCTCGTATTACTCTTTTATGGATAGTTATGTTCCACAAGATTGTAAAACACATCCTTAATGTTGTAATATTGTCATTTACAAAGAGAATGACTTCTATACAATATTAAGGTAACTAGGGACATTAGGAAAGTAAATTGGGTCCTTATAAGTGTAAACACAATTGTTTACAATTTTAAGGTCTTAGATTACTTCTGTTTAGGACAGTCATGTTCCACAAGATTGTAAAAGTTATCCTTACTCTTGTAATATCATAATTTACAAAGATGAAGGCATGTAGTACAATTTTAGGGTAAGGGGGAACCTTGGAAACGTAAACTAGGTCCTTACACTTGTAAACTCGGATGTTTACAATTTTAAGGTCTCGTATTACTCTTTTATGGATAGTTATGTTCCACAAGATTGTAAAACACATCCTTAATGTTGTAATATTGTCATTTACAAAGAGAATGACTTCTAGTACAATATTAAGGTAACTAGGGACATTAGGAAAGTAAATTGGGTCCTTATAAGTGTAAACACAAATGTTTACAATTTTAAGGTCTTAGATTACTCTGTTTAGGACAGTCATGTTCCACAAGATTGTAAAAGTTATCCTTACTCTTGTAATATCATAATTTACAAAGATGAAGGCATGTAGTACAATTTTAGGGTAAGGGGGAACCTTGGAAACGTAAACTAGGTCCTTACACTTGTAAACTCGGATGTTTACAATATTAAGGTCTCGTATTACTCTTTTATGGATAGTTATGTTCCACAAGATTGTAAAACACATCCTTAATGTTGTAATATTGTCATTTACAAAGAGAATGACTTCTAGTACAATATTAAGGTAACTAGGGACATTAGGAAAGTAAATTGGGTCCTTATAAGTGTAAACACAAATTGTTTACAATTTTAAGGTCTTAGATTACTCTGTTTAGGACAGTCATGTTCCACAACATTGTAAAAGTTATCCTTACTCTTGTAATATCATAATTTACAAAGATAAAGGCATGTAGTACAATTTTAGGGTAAAGGGAACCTTCGAAAGGTAAACTAGGTCCTTACTACTTGTAAACTCGGATGTTTACAATATTAAGGTCTCGTATTACTCTTTTATGGATAGTTATGTTCCACAACATTGTAAAACACATCCTTAATGTTGTAATATTGTCATTTACAAAGAGAATGACTTCTAGTATAATATTAAGGTAACTAGGGACATTAGGAAAGTAAATTGGGTCCTTGTACGTGTAAACACAAATGTTTACAGGTAAGTCCGGACCATGAGGATGTAAATTGGGGTCCTTATTCTAGTAAAATGAGGGTTTACAAGATTAAGGGCCAATTTTACAATTTTGGGATACGACGGTACCTTAACGTCGTAAAGAGAATCCCTAAACTCGTAACTTACAAGTTTTTGGTAACAATTTACAAGGTTTTGCTAATGGATTACAACGTTAGGGTTCACCAAATCCATAATGTTGTAAATCAACCTTTTACAAGGATATGGATCCATATTACAAGGAATTGGTAATGGTGGACCTTAGGGATGTAAAATCCGTCCTTATTCTAGTAAACAATAGTTTACAAGATTAAGGACCGATGGTACCTTAACGTCGTAAGGAGATTCCCTAATCTCGTAACTTACAAGTTTTTGGTAACAATTTACAAGATTTTCCTCCTCGATTACAACGTTAGGGTTCACCAAATCCATATTGTTGTAAATCACAATTTTACAATGTTATGGATCCACATTACAAGGAATTGGTAATGGTGCACCTTAGTGATGTAAAATGGATCCTTATTCTAGTAAAAAAAAATATTTTACAAGATTAAAGATTGAGGCCACCATAACGTCGTAAAAAGAATCCCTAAACTCCTAACTTACAAGTTTTGGTAACAATTTACAAGGTTTTGCTCCTGGATTACAACATTAGGGCTCACCAAATCCATAATATTGTAAATCACCATTTTACAATGTTATGGATCCACATTACAAGATTAGGGATTAAGAAGAACCTTAAAGTTGTAATCATGCTGCAAAACCTCATAAATCATACATATTTTTTTTCTTTCCTTTTTTTATGGTATCAAAAGCAATTGTCAAACATGAGACAAATTACCCTTAATCAATTCAAATGTTCCTTTTCGGAAATAAACTTATCCAAATATATAGTTTAATTTTATTTTGTATTTTCAAGATAAACTTATAAAGCATGCATTTGTAGGAATAAAATGTTAAACTTATAAAGCATGCATTTCTAGGAATAAAATGTATAATATGATTGCAACCACATTTGCAAAAATGTGCATAAAATTCAATTGCAAGGACAGAAATTACGAATTGCATTCTATTAAGCAACGTTTTTATGCATTCTACTAAGTTTTTTGGTCATGGATTACAATCTTTTGAACATACAATTAATTATGAAGGATTTATCATTAGTGAGAAATACTACGTTTCATAATTGAGCAAAGATAATAATAACTGCAAGACTGAAATGCAAATGGGCTACCTTTTTTTTTATATTCCTTTTTATATAAATTTTTTTTTTGGGTCTCAATCGAGTGTCATTCAATAAGGAGGAGAGAGAAAAAGAAAAAGAAAGCACAAGCCAAAAAAAAAAAAATTTGAGGTAGAGATTTGGGAAAGAGAACATAAAAGAAAGGAGAGGAGGGGGGACGAAGGAGAGAGGGGGAGAGGGAACCAGAGAAGAAATAAAGGGGGAGAAGAGGGAGAAAAAGCAAAAAAAAAAAAAAAAAGAACCAAAAAGAGGGAGATGAAGGAAGGAAGGGGGGGAAGGGAGGAAATGAGGAACAAGGAGGCAAGAAGGGGAGGGGAGAAGGGTCAATGACCACTTCCCCTCCTAGCGGCCCTAAAAGAGAGGGGGGATAGGGTTGGGAGCTTTTTTTGCTTTGTAAAAAGCTTATTTTCAATGTCGTTGAGCTGTTAATATTGCCTTAGATGCAAATTGGACTACTTTAGTTCTCAATTGCTCTACTAGAATGCAAATTACCCTACCTGTTTGGCAATTGCATTGACATATCACATATTAAATTTAAATTTTCAATTAATTGTGCACAGATAATGGCAATTGCTCGACTGGAATGCAAATAGTACTACTTTTTTTTGTCAATTGCACGACTGGAATGCAAATGGCACTACCTGTTTGTCAATTGCATTGACAAATCACATTTTGTGTTTACTTTCTTAAAATAAAAAAGCCTGCCAATAACATGCATACACTAATCTCATAATACAACTTTATGGTACAATGCCCATTCACAATGCTAATGGGAAGATTGTTTCAATTGGCACATAAACTATGATATAACAGTCAAATTTACTTTAAAAGCTTATTCTCAATGGTACTATATCCTCATCAAAGCCAACATAAACTTCATTCATGTAATTGAAAGTATTGTTCAATACATTCACTCTACATAACCAATAATTATAAATCTAAAATCTTAAGTCATTATGTATATTTTTAAATAAAAAAAAAATACAATCTCCAGATACAATGAAAATATTACAAATTCAAGTAGCCAAATAAATAGACTCCAAAATAGTATATTAGTCTTGTACCTGGCCTAATTCTTTACCCCAACCTGAAAAACAATCACGAAACTATCAATAAAATGAATGGAAACATAAAGCAATATGCTAATATGAAAACAATTAGAAATTCATCATTGTAAACAAAAAAAGAACAAACCTACAACATAATTAACTTGAATAGAAAGCAAAATGCCAGTTTGGGGTAGAGATTTGTTCTTTTCTTTTTCCTTTTTTTACTTTTTGGATTGTATAACGATCATCAATCTTATAGGCTTTGAATATCAAACAAAAAAGTGCAACGAAAGCAGCCAAAAGCTGGGACCAGCTTCAACCATATCTCCAATGCAATGTACAATGGCCTGGTGTTTGTCTTTACGTCCTCATTTTGTGATTCCAAACTTAACTATTCTTAGCACTATGCCAAGATTAGGCAAATAATACCACTTCCAATGTAGCATGATAGTTTTTAACATGCAGTTCATAATATATATATTCCTCATGCATTACTAAAATAAATAAATAACATCCTCAACCATTCACCAAAATGAAAGACAGAGACAGAGAGATAAATTTGAAGGAAAAAAAAAAAATTACCCTTATCAGATGCTGGGAAGGGTGGATGGGCCGCTAGTTGGAATACCTGCAAATCCAAAATCAAAATCAAAACAATACCTAACTGAAAAACATAATCAAAACCAATTTGAAATTAAGAAGCCAAGAAGAAGAGTAAGTCCCTTTCCCATGTAGAAGATATAGAAGTCGTGTAAATTAGGACTCTTCATATGCATGGTACCATTGATTGCAGTGAAGTTTCATGTTCAATGGGTTGGGAAGTCCTGTAAACATGAAAATATACAAGCCAAATAAAACAATAGTTATAGCTAACTGCCCAAATAAGACTTTAGATGATGATAAAAAGAAACAAATAAATATCCAGTCTCGTGTACAAGTTAGTGCCTCAACATTTTCAGGTTTGAGAGCAATACAACCTTATAACTTAAGCAATACCACCTTATAACTTAAGTAAGAGTATATCAGCTAGCAAATGTAGTTTTGTATTGTAACCTGAATATCCATTGCTCTCATTTCCTTCTTTTTATATATATATATATATATATAACTAACCCTATGATGCATAGGCATTTGTTTACACTGACTCTTTTCTTCTCAGCACTTGAAAGACTTAAAACAAGAGATGCTACAAGAAATCCCTTTTCTAACAGAATTGCTGGATGAACTGAATACAGAGGCGCACATCTCCTTTTTAATAGAATACTTAGACTATAAATCTAAGTCTACTTATCTAGCTTTTCGTTAGCTTCAATTGTATTTCACAAGGTATTTTTTTATCGAATAAAATATTATGAATTCTCCCCAATGTAAAAGCCAGTACCGAGTACTTTCAGTTCATGCTAATGAAGATTACATTTTCAATACCAAGAGATTTGTTGAAGACTAAGCTAACCAATTCCAAAATACTGTAAGATGGTCTTGGATGATAAGTGGCTATTACAAATATGAACTAATGAGAATCTAAAATCAACCCCTAAAAGGCCAGAGAGTTCAATGATTTCACACATTGCCAAATATATATATATATATATATAATATGAGAATCATCTCACACATTCAAATTCATACATAAAAGAAGATAAATTCAAATTCATAAATTCACATCAATGATAGCATTTTTGTTTTTTGTTTTTGTGAATGCAGAGAAAAAGTTGGGAAACAGAGGAGCACATTTGTGATGGTGGACGGCTCACAAGTCGAAGAATTAGACGCATTAAGAGACAATGATCAATTGTTTATCTTTTGAATATGAACATGAAAATGATGTATGAATGATCACTAATCAGTTTCAGTCACTTTATCAATGAAATTCTATAGCGTAATTCATGTCAAATATGAAGATTGGATGAAGAACTTACAGCACATACATTCTATGCTCTGTTGTTGAGCATCTCTAAAACTGCATAAGAAACTAAAGATATTACTCTACAATTCAGACTAAATTATCTCAAGCACAAAAATAATACATTATAAGAAGTCATGGATCTCATGGGTTGTAACGGACACCAATTTGCTCTATTGTCGTGGAGGACAATAAATGTCTCAATCCTATCTCAGGTTCTAGATCATTATTTTAACATTGAGATCTCAAGTAAACAGAGTACATAAAATGTCTCAATCCTATCTCCATCTTCTAGCATCTTCCTTCAAGAACCCAGTGCTTTTGGTTTGAACAATATGCAGTCTCAAGGCCATCAATTTAAAGTCCCATATCATTATCAAGAATGAACAACTCTCAAGCTTCCAACCCTCAAATTCAAATAATAAAAAAGTAAGAAATTAGCAACGATATATCTGAGAGGGAGAAAGGGGAGAGGTGGGAGAGAGAACAATTCGAAAGAAAAAAAAAACATAATTATAATTTCAAAAAATTACCAAATTCCTATATAAATCCAAAATATTACCAAAAAAAAATAAATAAGGACTTGCCATTCAATACCCAAATCATTAAGCCCTAAATTAAAATAGGACATATAAATCATTTTGTTAGAAAGTCTAGACCAAAATTCAAAGTTGAAATACTTTCTGCTATGATGCGAATCATCTAAATCGCACAGTTAGAAAGAGAGGGAGAAAATTAGAGTTCTTACCTGCCACAGAGAGGTTGAGAGAAAGCCAGCCACAGAGAGGTTGAGAGAAAGCCAGCCATAGAGATCCAGATGAGAGTGAGAAAGGGAAATCATAACTATGAAAACCTAAAAAAACAAAACAAAGAAACCAGCGATGAAGCAGCAGCAACAAGGAAGATACCCAGACCAAAAACCCTCGAAAGGAGAACGAAATGAAGAAGGAGCATGACCTACTTGAGAGGAGAGGAGATGTGGTCGCCGGCATCGTCTCGTCGTCACAGAAGGAGGAGAGGAGCTGCTGTAGAAGGAATCAAACTCGAAGATAAAGAAATGAGAAACCCAACCCTAAACTTGAAATGTCTCTGACTGAGAGAGCAAGTATTTTTTTATTTTTTATTTGGTTTTACCTACAGCAATCAATTTAACCGGTAACCAACAATCAACGCTTTAGATTACCCCACATGCCCCAACTACTCATCCAATGGTCTATAATAAGTGGCGCATCAGTGCGCCTGGCGCAGTGTAGAATTTTCTCTAATGTACCTTCCAAATGTTCCACTTTACCGTTTATCAATTGCAATTTTGAACTTACTATTTGTCAATTGCATTATTCAGTTTCAATTTCCCACTAACTGTTTGTCAATTGCATACGAGTCCTTACTATTGTAAACCCTTTGGTTTACAAGGATAAGGACCTAATTTACTTCCCTAATGTCCCACCTTCCCTTTATAAATTTATTTTCTTAATTTTAATATATTTTAAATACATGTTTACAACATATTTACAAAGGCCAAAAATCGCATTTTTTTGACCCAAAAAAAAAACTTCTTCACTTTGGGGTTACAAAAGCATTAGGAATGGGGAATGGGAAGTGAAATCATGTGGAAAACGAAGTCAAAAGTGAAGAAAATAGGCACGCATGATAACTGCATGTTTACAATTTCCAACTTATTGTTTGTCAATTGCATTATTCAGTTTCAATTTCCCACTAACTGTTTGTCAATTACAAGATTACGGATGGATTTTACAATTTTATGAAACACAGCTGTCCAAAACAGATGGGTTTTACAATTTTATGGAACACTCAATTACAAGATTACGGATGGGTATTGCAATTTCGAACTTACGATTGCATTATTCTTGTTCAATTTCCAACTCACTGTCTCTCTCAATCACTTCATTGTCTTTTTTTTTGTAATAAGAAACATAATTTCATTAAGAAGAGAACATAACAATACAAGGGACAAGTTGTCCACTGGTCTAGCTATACTAGGTAAACAACTTAACAAAGATACATGGCACTAGACGAAC
This sequence comes from Prunus dulcis, assembly GCF_902201215.1. Lineage (NCBI taxonomy): Eukaryota > Viridiplantae > Streptophyta > Magnoliopsida > Rosales > Rosaceae > Prunus > Prunus dulcis. The sequence goes on from NW_023010165.1 coordinate 15,306, forward strand.
AAAACTTGTAGTTGACAGCAGAATTCTAATAATACAATATACCTTGAAAGGAACAATCCTTAACTTCTGAAGATACCAACGGCCAAAGGGAATCCCAAAAACGAAGCCTATCCCAAATAAGATCCACCTCCACATCCCTTGCTCCGCTCCAAAATTTTCAACATATGCCTACATATTGAAATATGAACTAAGCACTTTTTCAACCACAATCTGGGTCATTACTTTCACTATCTGTTCATCAACAAAAATAATTACAGACCCATGTACCTATACATAGTTCGCAATAAACAACTCGGGGAGGCATTTCCCAGAAGCAGTGGATGAAAGCTTCTAATGGTTATTAAATATTTGTTAACAGGTTCTATTGACCTTGTTGCCAAGCTAATACTAATGAATGTAATAAAGGAAAAGGATAACACAATTGAGTTGAATGATAGGATGGATTCTAACCTGTGACTGAAAGATTGGTCAATCCTACAAAAGAAAAAAATAAAAACCAAACCATGACATATGTTATTATATGAGCAAAAATGAACTCTCAGATTACAATAATTGAAAGAAGATAAGAAAATCGATAGCAAAATCTCAGACTTTGCATGCAGTTTAACAACATAAATAGACTTTCCTAGATTCAATATACACAAATCAATACTCATTCTAGCAACTTCAGTCCTAAAATGGTCATTCCAACTTTATTCCTAAATCGTTCCAGCTCAAGTTCTTCTATGGATAGCATAAAGACCCATCTAACGTGTGAACCACCACTTACAATACGATAGTACCCCTAATCATCCTTTGACACTAACTCCCACTTCACCAACTGCACTTATTTCCCTCTCCTTGGCCTTGCCATAAAAATTCTCATATGAGCTTCTCAACCTTTCATCTATTGGGACTACTTATCCTAATTAATCACAAATTCACAATAATAGATCTATGCCAGTCATAAAATTTGAGTTTCTGGAACAACAAGGTCACAAAACAAGAACAGGGGAATCAAAAGAAACCCATTATCAAATTTAAACAAAAAATCACATTACCAACAAATAAAACCCAACTATCCAAAAAAAAAAAACCAGAAACCAAAAGACAAAAGGAATAGAAAAAGCAAACTGACCTTTGATATTGGAAAAATCCCCAATTTTCTAGGGTTTGAACTGATGACTGAGAGGAGCAGAGAGGTAGACAGAGAGAGGGGGACGAAGAGAGAGACGGACGAAGAGAGAGATGGACAGAGAGAGATGGAGAGAGAGAGAGAGAGAGAGAGAGGGACCAAGAGATTTAAGATCTTCTCAATTTCATCCACAGAATCAAGCGATTCACAGGTAGGGGAAGAGAGGGAGAGATGAAAGAGAGAGTTGGTGGGATTGCTTCAGTAGTTCAACATCGTCTTTGCCCTTTCTCCCTTTGTATCGTTCTATTTTTCTTTTCTTGTTTTGTTTTTATTTTTTGTTCAATTTTTATTTTATTCACTTTTACCTACAGCAACCCTTTTAACCGGTTACAGCATTCAATGGTGTGGATTTAACCCACATCTCAACTTACTCATCCAATGGTTGATAATTTGGGCGCATGGATACACCACGCCCATGGTAGAATTTTCCCTGTAGTAAAAGGTAAAGTGTTGTACGGCGTTCACCAAAAAAAAGAAAAAGAAAAAGTGTTGTACGGCACACTCAGTTGATTAAGACAGTACAATAGAGTTAGATATTTACAGAAACAAAAAATAGAGTTAGACAAAATCCGAAAGAATTAGGCCAGTCAATCAGTCTATAATGACTTGATTGTCAGCCCTTCGTCATTGGAAAGCGTCATAGCTTCGAACCTCCACAACCCCACACAGATTTGTTTTATTGGAAAAAAAGTAAAAGAAAAAGTGAACAGTCTCCTCATGCTCGACTTTCGGTTTGGTTCTTATTCTTCCAAAACTTTTTGAAAGTTCCAATGTGCCCCTATAGTCTATCTCGTCTTTGTTTGAAATGACTAGGCATTGTGACTGGAGAAAAGAAAAGGAAGAGAGAGATGAAGAGAGGGAATTGCGAATAGGGTTTGAGTTTAGTGGAGGAACGAACAAAAAAAGTCTCTCAAAAGAAAACTATGTCATGGGTGCGTGATTAAATTAATAGAAATTGTTACAAAAGTATATCATGAGTTTCTATAGGTGTTTAATTAGAGGTGTTAAATAGGCCATGTTGGGCCGGTCTAACCTATTTAGAGTTAATTTATTTAATAAACGGGCTATGTTGGGCTTGTCCATCATAGTGAAAAAATGATATTATTTTATGAATGAGTATGAATAAGCCGAAGGCAAACATTAAAAACAAAATCCAAAAGGCATAGTCACCTTAGGGCCCGTGTGGTTCGCCATTAAACTTCTTAGAAATAAATTTCCCATATTTAATCTCACGAAATAGGAATGGAGGATGTTCATTCCCACATTTGGGAACGGTGGGAAATGAGGACTAGGAAATGCAACTATTTTCCATTCCCATGTTTGGTTAGTACAGTATTAGGAATGAAAAGTTATTAAGTTTCCAACAATACCCTTGATTTTTTTTTAATTATTAAAGGTTAATATATGAAGAGTTTTTTTAAGGGTGTAAAAAGTGGTATTTAAAAATAATAATATGAGTAAGTTAGTCCGAAAAAACAGTATTAAATGCTTTCTCAAGTGAGGGAAAAAAGTTTTCTATGGTAAGCTGAGGGCATGAACTTCGCCCCTACATGGGAAGTCCTTATCTATGAGTTCATAATTGCATTAACAAGAGTGCACTTACCAAACATAGGTATGCAATTTGAAACACATTCCAAGCTCCTAAGCATCCACAATGGTTGTTCAATAGTTCAATGCAATAGTTTAATTTATTGAACTATTTTGACATCGATTAAATTGAACTACAACTTTACTTGCAATGATACAGTTCAATAGCTTCATATCAATAGTTATATCTATGGGTGGGCATCAAGACTGAAAAATCGGAACACTTAGCCGGACCGGATGGAAAAAATCAGAAAACAAATCAGTTGACTAAAAACTCAACAAACTGGACCGAACTAGTTCAAATTGGTTTCGATTTCAGTTTCACACCTTAACAAATCGGACCAAACTGGTTGTGTATATTTTTAATTTTTTTACAAAATTATTTAAATCCAATACTACCTTTTTAATCTTATAACTAATATTTCCCAAAATCCAACTTCAAAACATCATTCTTTTCTAGGCCCAATATCTCTCTTTGCATGAAATTGGATCATTTGTAAATTTTCAAACCTAAAAAATAAAATTTAGTAGGAATTTGTATTTAAAAAATAATAATTTGAAAAAATAATAATAATCCAGTCCAAAATTGGAAAAACTGGAAACAGGACTGAAACCAGTTTAAACCAAACGTCTATTGCAATTGCATTTGGTTAAGTACTTTTTTTTTTTTTTTGGGGTGAAGAAACGGGGCTAATGCCCAACAAAGAAATTAAACAATGGCTCGAGGCCTACAGACTCCAAGTAAATCTTCACTAAGAAAAGGACCCAATACTGTCAGGAGGGTCCTGGAAAGTTGACAAACCTAACTCAAGACATGAACTCAATTTAGCTAGTTTATCCGCTACCATGTTGCACTCACGATATACATGATGAATAGAACAAACCCAAACTTTGTTTATATAATCTTGGCATCCCCACAACATAGTAGCAAGAGGATGAAAGTCTTCCACATTTTTGTTAAGCAGGTGTACTGCGGTCGCTGAGTCAGACTCAAGCACAACTGCACTGCAACCTATATCCCAAGCAATTTTCATTCCAAGATAGATGCCCCATAACTCAGCTTCCAAGACTTGTCCTACTGACAGGACCCGCCCCGGAATTTCCCGGAAACCGAAGCGGACCCCGTCTTTAATCCGACATCATCCCGATGCCGGGCCCACTAAATTAAAACTCGAGACTTTCTACCAAAATTTTGGCAGAGTCTCCCCTGTTAAATAAGCAATCCCAACAAAATTTACTCAACCTGCAACACACAGTAATAATAATAATAATCCCAACCATCAGCATGCTTCCACAATTCTACAAGTCACTAAAGTGGCCTCCGGCCTCACAAGTAAAATCTATCAAGGGCGATACAGAGCATCTACTGAATTTAGATTACAAGAACAGTTGAGTAGAAGAAATTACTCAGTTCCTAACTAGAAAGATGCACAGATTGAGCTTCGTACACCACTTGCACGCTTCCTGGAGCGACTACTGGCTGGGGGGGCGCAAAACAGAAAATATGTGAGTGGACAAAAACCAAATTGCAGTTAAAACAATATAATAACCCCACCATGTAAAAATAATGCTCAAGACATGCAGGTTCACAATTCAATAAATAATTACCAAAAACTTAATTCATTAAAAACATTTCAGAAAATACCAGTTACCTCCTTTAAAAAGAATCCCCACTCTCTCAAACTTACCACTCCTTTCAAGCCACTAACTTCCTTACCCACTCAACCATACATACTCGTATAAAGACACTTGTATAAATAAATAAATATATATATAGCTATACGATATACTCAGCACACCACCTAGGTACCGGGAAAACAATCCAACTGGGGGATCGTTTAACTAGTCCGCAGGATTTCTAGGTGCTATCCTGCGTCTAGGGATGAGCGGTCCAACCGGGGAACGAAACTCCAAAGCTCCCACACCGGAACATCCAACGCCATGTGTAGCTTCCAAACTATGTCCTACGCGCGCAGACTGGGTCATCACACACCGGAACATCCAACGCCATGGTGATGACCCTAAACTCTATAATAAGTCTTTCCACATGCCGGAACATCCAACGCCGCATATGGAAAGTGTCTCACACGCCGGAACATCCAACGCCGCGAGTGAGACTAGTAACTGGGGAAGGTACTTACGTAGTGTAATCACACAACTTCTCTCCACAACCACATTCTTCCACATCAACCTCCAACTACCCCAATATCTCATCTATAGCGAATATATAATTATACCTCCCCACTCTCCATATAAATGCACTCTCAAAAAACCCAAAATACCAAACTCACAATGTAATGCCAAATACTATACGACCATCAAAATCATTTCATGAATATAATATATAAATTCCATAAACCATTAAAACATTATGCAGAAACTTTCATCAATTAAAACCATGCATATGATTAAAACAAAGTCCACTCACAGATAATCCCA
>NW_023010165.1:32861-38087 GCF_902201215.1 Prunus dulcis
AAAGTTTGATGGATTTATGGATGGTGTGCTGTCATTTAATGCAATTTTAGAGGCAATAATTAGCATCAATTGTCTGCTACTGAAGAAGCACAAAAAGCAAACAAGGACCCGAAGAAGCATTAGGTTCTATCTTCCTTGTAGTGAAACTGCACATAATCTTTCTCTGCCCTACCATGTTCACTTGCCGGTGTTTTCAGAATCTGGCATCTCGTGTTGCCTTAATGTATCTTGAGAAGCCAAGGATGTGGATTTCAAGCTGCGTCTGATAAGATTTGAAGGATGATATGCTATATATAACATGCCAGTTCTGTGATCAATCGTGAGAGGGAGATTGTATACAACGGTTGTATATTCTCATATCTCAATTAGATCAAATAGACCGCGCAAGTCTTAACCTATAGACCAAACTAGGTCTGGGATAAACGCTGGCTTGATTACCTTTGCAGAGCTTCTGTATCCTCACCAGAATTCTGATTGTATTCTTCTCTCAATAATTTGTCTCAGCTGTCCTTTTAATTTCTATTTATGGAAACATGAAAACTTCCAGGAACCTCAAGTCTACGGAATTTGCCATCAATCACGTGCCAAACAGTTCTCCTCGCTCTCTAGCAAACTCCATCATCCAGATTATCGTAAAAGAACACTAGTCTTAACAATGTCACCCATCTTGGAACTTAGACCTTGAACTCTCCTCCTGTTAAGGATAGAAGGCTATGTTTCACTAGCTCAACCAATTATTAGCATTTACTTAGGATTTAAGGAACATCACTGTATGCAGAGTAGTTTAGTTGTTGTTTCAGTATAAGCCTATTTTCGATCGGCATCTTAACTGCTACTTTGTTTCTGCTGTGAGTCATGAGAGTCTACAGACACCAAGAACACCACCATGAAACTATTGCCTGGAACTTTCCCACAACCTCACTTTCTCTCTCTTTCTGTTTTACCCCTGAGGCAGCCTCCTATTTAGGAAATGGCTCGATTTGATGTAGGTAGTCATTATGCATGTGGGTACCCTTAGATTTTCTTATTACTATTTATTAGTTTTTGGTTTTACTTATTTGTTGGAAAGTCATTTTATGTTAGGTATAAAAGTGGCTTCCGTAAGGTTATGAGTGAGTCAATTTTGTAAGAAAACTTGTAAAGTTTCTCGTTGGCTTATATGTTACCCCAACTTAAATCAGAATTTATTTTATTTATTATTATTAGTTCTAATTTGGCACTCTAAGCATAATAGTTGGTGTAAGAGCTTTTCTTAGTTTTGTTGACGAAGATGGATGACAAATCGGAATCCGAAAAAACGCATCTTTTGTTGGAATCACAAGCTTCACATGTTGCAAAAACAACTGTTCAAAATGCAAAGTTAGATTAAAAGTACAAAAAAACTTAGTGAGACGATTAGAAACGAAGTTCCGCCAAGTATGTATATTTGTACAGCGTACAACATTTTACAACACTAGATAGAACCTCATGCAAAATCCCACTAACAAGAGCTGCTATTTTTGACCAACTGTAGACTGTTGAGTAAAAATAAGCTCACACGATCAAACCGAATTGAAAACCCATAGCATCCAACAATGGACTTGACCAACGTTCAATTAATTGGATTTGTCCAGCTCAAACCAGCCCACCAAACAGGCCTTTCAGTTGACCCACAACTTAGAATTATGGGTTGGACGGGCATAATTTGTTTACATTCATAATTGAGTTTTAAATATTTAAGAACAAACCGAATGATTTTATTCATTCAATTCAATGTCGTCACACGTCTACAGAAGTGGATCTTCTCTGCCTTTGATCAGGCTTCCTCACCAAGTAACCCCCAGTTCTATGATTTTTTTTATTATTTAAACTTTGGACGAAACTGGATCTTCTCTGCCTTGAAGTCCTTCTCATGGTTTTGAATATTTTTTTTTTTTCTTCGTTGAAATTTGTATGCCTGGACTTGTCAATCTCTTTTTGTTTTGTTTCATGAGCAAATTTGCGGTGGGCTTGATTGAATTAAAAGTTTCAATCAAAACCTCTTTTAGCCCAGTTTTGGAGACCACACAAAGCTCCAGCTGCATTCAACCATTCGAGAAAACCCGGGCGCATATCCTTGGGCAACAAAAATCTAGCCTCAATTTGAGAAATCCGGACTGCTATGGCCTCCAAGCGTCAAGGCCCCGGCCGGATTTTGAACTCCTAGCCCGGCTGCACCTCGCAAGCTCCTATTCCAACGGCTGCCCAGCTCCGCGATTAAGAAGTTCGGCCGAACTCTCCATCTGAAAATTCGACCGAGATTTTCCAAGACCTCCCCCAGCAGTCCCGGCCGTAATAAACTCCAAGCCCGGCCGAGACCCTCCAAAAAATTCCAACATTTTCGGTCTCAAAGAACCCCAGCAGATCTGACCTTGAGCTTTGCCCAATTTGGAGTCCCACACCTTGCCGCTATTCCAAAGTGCTTGGGTGAATTTTCCTACCTCCAAACACTTAGCCATTTGATGTGTTCCATTTGTACTTATCTCAAATAGGAAATTTCTGTCATTTACCAAATTCGACACACATAGATGCAAATACTAAAATTTTTAATTGTTAAAAATTAAAATGACGGAAATCTAAATTTTATTATTTTAAAATTCTATGTAATTTGTAATTCCTTCCTCTAAACGGAATATTATTTATCTAATTGCGATCTTTTTGGTTGGCCACGTAAATGATGAAGGTAGCATGCCATATATCAGTCAGACATGTGGGGTGGGAATCGGATAGATTGAATATTGTCTTCATTTTCCATCTATCTTAACTTTTTCTATTCAAGCTAGTACTAAACTAGTACTAAGCTAGTACTTTTCTATCTTAACTTGAATATACTAAACTAGTACTAAGCTAGTACTTTTCTATCTTAACTTTTTCTATTCAAGCTTAGTTTAGTACTAAGCTAGTACTAAACTAGTACTAAGCTAGTGTGTGTGTGTGTGAATGATTACGTGTAAAGGTAAGTTTGATTTACTGGATGATTTTAATCCACATAATCTCAATACCCAATCACAAAGACAATTTATGCTTCGTCCAATTGCCCAAATTTAGATATAAGACATTTGTTTCAAGTTATTTTTCGGCATAGAAATAAGCTTGAAAAAATACTTTTGGAAAACAAACTTGCATCAATTAAAAATATTAAATTATTCTGGAAATGAGCTTAGCTTACAAATCCATAAACTTTGCTTCTCCTTCCGTACTGTTGGATTTCTATTTTTGAGCGTGGGATGATTTGAACGCTTTGAATTGAATATCTATTTTTCTTCTTTTTTCTTTTTTCTTTTTTCTTTTTTCTTTTTTCTTCCTCTCCCCCCGAGTTCAATCTACTCTCTCTCCTCTTTCTTTTTTATTTCCTTCTGTCTCCTTCTCTTCCATCTTTTCCCTCTGTTCTCTCTCCCCCTCTGTTCTCTCTCTCCTTCTAGAGCAGCGCGGGCTGCCCTGCTTAAATACCTTGAAGAAATTTTTGTAAACTTTGTTACCATTTCTCATTACTTGGCTGCACAGTTGAGCCCAACATACAAGATTTCATAGTTAGTATCCACAGCTCTTGTCGAGTACCTGCATCTGGGTTAATGAATCACATCATGACAAGTACAGAAAATCATCCAGCCATCTTCATAACAACAGCAAAGTTTATATTTTTTTATTCAACATATATAGGCCACAATGCTAGTACATTATAACAGTACTTGCAACAAGTACATACAGACAAACGCAAGGAATAAAATTCACTAAATGCACAGATGGTGATTATTCAAAGTGACACTGACATTGAAACGAAGAAGCACACACTCTACGAATGACAGACTAGACCATAGAGATTGGTAGGGCTTATGGATTATTATAACACAAAACAAACATGTTGCTGCTGCTAACTCATTAATATCTAGACACCATGAAGATCTGGGTGGCCGGGAAAAAGATCTGGTTTGAGCAGTGCAATTCGGTATTGTGTTTGATAAGTTGGGTTTTCCTCCTCCCAGAACCAGACGACGTCCCCAACAGCAACGCCTCTGTCGTTGACAAAGGCTCTCCATCCTCGAGACTGGAGAACTGGCTTCAGGTATCTACCGGGCCTAACAGCTAACTTGAACTCGTAATCCCGATGTGTTTGGTTATCGAAAACGTTGATTGAGATATCATTACCTGGATTGACAGTAGGCAGCACAGCAAGAATTTTTCTGGTCACTACAAGTCTCCCAACATCGGCGGCCGTGATGACTTTCTTCACACCGTGTGCAAGTTCCATCGATATCCTCACTCCCTCTTCACAAATGAATTCATTACCGAACTACAAAATGTTCACTTAACTCACTCGGATACTCCTATACAAAGAGAAATCTGATAACAGGGTGAACACCGTTAGGAAATGGTTTTGGAGTGGCCGTCTTAAAAGATGTAATACTTGTCAAAGATGTGGGCCAGGGAACTACCAGTGCCTGGCTTTAAGTGGATTAGGGAAGGATGTTGAGGTTCCATCTCTGTCATTCTAAAATTTGCTTTTGCCTTTTGGGATTTCTCGCTTTCTCATTCTAACCTTTGCTTTTGCCATTTGGGAAACATTTGCTTTTGCCTTTTGGGCATTTCTGATTTTAACATGTACTTTTGCTTTTTGGCTTTTTGTTGGCCAGTTTGGATTGAATTTATCATATTATTTTTATTTAATTTTTAATATTTACATTAATGTATTTTTAGTATTTTAAATGGTTTACCATTCTAAGAGAGTGGGAGGGAAGGTCATTGTCTTTATTGCATCTAAAAGTGCATCATATGACAGCACACTGGGCATAAATCCATCAAACTTTGGCTAAATTAACAAAGTTCATTGCCTTATAAATGAAGTTCATGTGAGACTAAGACTTTAGTCTTATTTAATATAAAAAACTATCTTGCATCCTCCATGGATGCCCTTGCCCTGGACATTGTCGTGAGTTTTAGGAAGAACTACCCTTAAGCTTTCATCTCATCTTATTAATTGTACATTTGTCACATAATAATAATAAGATTTCTATATTTAAACTTATATCAAAATAATGAAATCAATTTCCTACAAACAGGTTTTTGACAGAAAATTAGTATCAGCTTGTTGATTAATGTATGCGATTGATTTCAATAATTAAATTTTAACTGTCTGTTTTTAATGCCATTTTCAATAAAAATGGAGACCATAGTGAAGCTCATATCTAAAAGCCAATGATCGATTGGTCA